>NC_090175.1:18841891-18898877 GCF_024679245.1 Pseudorasbora parva | reverse complement strand
CTCAACTTTCTCTTCACAATATCCCACAGATTCTCTATGGGGTTCAGGTCAGGAGAGTTGGCAGGCCAAATGAGCACAGTAATACCATGGTCAGTAAACCATTTAGCAGTGGTTTTGGCACTGTGAGCAGGTGCCAGGTCGTGCTGAAAAACCAAATCTTATCTCATCTCCATAAAGCTTTTCAGCAGATGGAAGCATGAAGTGCTCCAAAATCTCCTGATAGCTAGCTGCATTGACCCTGCCCTTGATAAAACACAGTGGACCAACACCAGCAGCTGACATGGCACCCCAGACCATCACTGACTGTGGGTACTTGACACTGGACTTCAGGCATTTTGGCATTTCCTTCTCCCCAGTCTTCCTCCAGACTCTGGCACCCTGATTTCCGAATGACATGCAAAATTTGCTTTCATCTGAAAAAAAAAGTACTTTGGACCACTGAGCAACAGTCCAGTGCTGCTTCTCTGTAGCCCAAAAGTGTCTTGACCTGGGGAATGCGGCACCTGTAGCCCATTTCCTGCACACGCCTGTGCACGGCGGCTCTGGATGTTTCTACTCCAGACTCAGTCCACTGCTTCCGCAGGTCCCCCAAGGTCTGGAATTGGTCCTTCTCCACAATCTTCCTCAGGGTCCGGTCACCTCTTTTCATTGTGCAGCGTTTTTTGCCACACTTTTTCCTTCCCACAGATTTCCCACTGAGGTGCCTTGATACAGCACTCTGGGAACAGCCTATTCGTTCAGAAATTTATTTCTGTGTCTTACCCTCTCGCTTGAGGGTGTCAATGATGGCCTTCTGGACAGTAGTCAGGTCGGCAGTCTTACCCATGATTGTGGTTTTGAGTAATGAATCAGGCTGGGAGTTTTTAAAAGCCTCAGGAATCTTTTGCAGGTGTTTAGAGTTAATTAGTTGATTCAGATGATTAGGTTAATAGCTCGTTTAGAGAACCTTTTGCAAAATCATCAGTATTAAAACAATAAAAGCCCTGACATATTTCAGTTGGTGTGCAATGAATCTAAAATATATGAAAGTTTAATTATTATCATTACATTATGGAAAATAATGAACTTTATCACAATATGCTAATTTTTTGAGAAGGACCTGTATATGTATATATATTCTCTGTTTATGTAATCCTTATGAATATGAAAACAGTGAGAGGTACAGTTCCTACAGCGGAGCCTCATTATGTGTAATGTGACCACACCCACGTGCACACAATGCAATTCACATGCTAATTGTCCACGTGAAGGAAAGTGAATCTGCCCCCCCCCCATCACCTCAAAACAATCAACTTCATCATTCTTCTGATTTTCATAGAGTTTAGAATACATGCTGTTTACATTGATTTACCTTGAGTTTACCTTGGATTTAACTAAGAAGAAATGCAATGTTATGTAACAATATTTTTTTTTAAGGTAAAACATTTTTCCTCGCTTATATTAGCATTATTGATGCATAAACTTTGCATTGTATGTGTGAAATCAACGGAAACATGTTGAAATATAAAATAGGTAGGCAACCTTTCAGATACACATAATGCATGGGGATATTTTCATGCTCTATGATATTAAACACAGCATGATATAAAAATAGGGTTGCCTACATTTATTGGGCCTAAATGTCCCGTACATGACTGTCCCCACTGATTAAGGGGCCATTCACACGTTGCGTCTTTAACACACTCAAGTAGATTATTTTTAAATGTAGACGCGTGACAAGCACGCTCAGATAGAGACTAATTAGTTTTTGTTCATCTTGTACTGTTCCTGTTTGAACTATTGCCCTGATTTTGTTCACTGCTGTTTTTTCATATATCTATCTATATATTTATAGATATATATCATCCTATTAGAATGATTTCTGAAGGATCATGTGACACTGAAAACTGGAGTAATGGTAATAAATTCAGCTTTGATCACTGGAATAAATTACACTTTACCCTGTATTCACATAGAAAACATTTATTTTAAATTGTAAAACATATTTCACAATATTAGCATTTTTACTATTTTGGATCAAATAAATCCTGTCTTGTGAGCAGAAGATTTTTTATTTTCTTCTTTTTTTACATACAGATCAAAAACTTTTGAACAGTACTGTAGGTCTAAAGTCTTTATGTAAAGACAATGTATAAGATTAATTATTTAAATTAAACGTGATTTTGTGAATAAGCTACAAACAATACTTTCAATCATAAAGTCTACAATCATTCTCTACAGTTCCCTCTGTCATATTCCTCATTGATATTTAGGGGAGGAATTATTGACGCATCAGTGTAAATCACAGCATTATTCATGATGATCCACACCCTCTCCGCATGAAGCCATTCTGACAATACGTGTCTTACAAAAGTTACATGACTGTATTGTCTTGTATGAATCAGTGATCAAAATGGTTTTCACATTGTTTTGAAGAAAACAGAAAAAAACTCTAGAAAACTACTTTATTTCAGTGATTAAACATTTTAGCTTTTTCAAAAACTAACGATAACTTTATTTTTTCAAAACTACAACTACAAACTTTTATGTACAGTGATGGGAGTACTCGAGTCCTGGACTCGGACTCAAGTCCTTATTTTCTGGACTCGAGTCCGACTCGAGACTCCGTTCTCTGGACTCGTGACTCGACTTGGACTCGCGGACTGATGACTCGTACTTGGACTCGAGTCTCAAGGATATATAAAATCGGACTTGAGGATTCATCAAATGAATTACGTTGTTTCTGACTAAATAGGTTATACAATTTAATATAAGATGTTACACTTTTCCTGTTTCGGGCTCCAAGACCAGCTGCGAACCGTAATCTTTTTTTCCCCTCACAGACAATGCTACCGCTCGCTCTCCTTGCTTGACAACACACTCACTGACGTCACTCACTTTACGCCGCATTCTCCTGCATTATTCGCGGTCTAAATGTTGTCATTAGGAAAATGCAGAAACTATTATTGACTAATGCATATATGATAATAAACAGAGGAAGCTAGGTTTGGGCGATGTCTGCCTATTTGGCATCAGACGTCGACGATGTCAATATAAAGTGAAGCGAAAGTACAGCAACGGGACATAACTGCCAGATTCAATCTGTGCTTTCTGCAAAGGCTGACGCTGAGCCAAAGACGGACGCTCAGCGCTTAATCCCGCTTATGTTTATTTTAGATTTCATTCAGATATTTAAATACATATAATTTATAGCAAAATAATACATTCATAGTTTGTAAAATACACAAATGTGTCTATAAACAATCCTTTCAAATGTATTTGCCTACATACAGTACAGGCTAAAGGTTTGGACACATTACTGTAATGTTTTTGAAAGAAGTTTCTTCTGCTCATCAAGCCTGCATTTATTTGACAAAAATACAGAAAAAAAAAATGTAATATTGTGATATTTTATTAAAATTTAAAATATTTTGTTTTCAATTTATTATACTTCAAATTATCATTTATTTCTGTGATAAAAGCTGAATTTTCAGGATAATTCCTCTAGTCTTCAGTGATCATGATCCTTCAGAAATCATTCTCATATGAGGATTTAATATGAGTGTTGGAAACAGTTATGCTGCCTAATATAGTTAATGAATAAAAGGTTCAAAAGAATTATTCAAAATAAAAACATATTTTTAAATAATATAAATCTCCTTCACTGTCACTTTTTATCAATTTAACACATCCTTGCTGAATAAAATTACTGATTTATTTAAAAAATAAATAAAATAAAAATAATACTGACCCTAAATTACTGACCAGTAGTGTATATTGTTGATACAAAAGAGTTCTGTTTTTTGAAACATTTGCTTTTTCTTTTTTTTAATTTCTTTTTTTTTTTTTTTTTTTTTTTTTTTTTTATTGATCAAAGTATTATAAAAAAGTATCACATGTTATGAAAACATATTAAGCAGCAGAACTGTTTCCAACTTTAATAATGAATCATCATTATTATAATGATTTCTTAAGGATCATGGGACACTGAAGACTGGAGGAATGATACTAAAAATTCAGCTTTGCATCACAGAAATAAATGATAATTTAAAGTATAATAAAATTGGACTCAAACACGGGACTCGAGCCTCGACTCAGACTCGAACTCAGGTAATGGTGCCTCGACTCGGACTTTTCTTTGGTGACTCGGACTTGGACTCGGAACACTGGGCCTCGAGATTCGACTCGGACTCGACAGTTGGTGACTCGACTACAACACTGGCTCACACATTGAATTACACTGAATACAGACTTTACTAAATCAGGCGTTAGCGATTAATATGCTTTAAAGCAACTGAAAGAAAAGAAAAAAAACAAACGTCAGAGCATGTCAAACTTCTTCAGGGCCACAAAATACCCTCAGGGTCCAGATGGTTTACTAGTTAAACTTTCTGGTTACCAGCGCAGACCAACTACATCATTTCAATTAATACAAATAAACAAACAAACAAACAAACAGACAGACAGACAGACAGACACATAAATAAATAAATAAATAAATAAATAAATAAATAAATACATAAATAAATAAATAAATAAATAAATAAATAAATAAATACATAAATAAATAAATAAATAAATAAATAAATAAATAAATAAATAAATAAATAAATAAATAAGAGAGTGTGAGAATCAACCTCTGTGCAGTGTGGAAGGAGATATAAGTACTCAGGAGGCTAAAGGCAATGGAAGACTCCTTTGAGGTTAATCTCAACTGTATATATGAACTAGTCTAATCTGTTCTGCGGCACTATTGAGGGATCTGATAGCGATGCTAATTTATTAGTCAGTGCGCTCACTGCAGGACTGAAGTGTCATAGTTATTCCATGCATGCCTGTGTAGCATAAAGACCTGCTTATGCATTTATGCAGAGCAGTATGGACATTAATTTCATTCTCTTGGATTCAATTTCTCTATTTACTCAAATTAGATTAAAAAAGAATTTACCAAAATTTTAACATCTATCGATCGATCGATCTGTCTGTCTTTCTGAAAAAAAAGAGCAATTTGTAAATAGATGCTAAACCTAAACAATGCAAATTTAATACAACACAGCAATATAAAAAAAAATCAACCACGGTCCTCTACAAATGTTTGCGATGGTGAACAGGATTGCCGTAGTAGCTTGAGTTGCACTGGTCGGGGTGGTATATTCTCCTGCCAGGTAGACAGTAATAACTCAAAGCCGGCTGCCACAGACACTCGGCTGTTCCCCCGGTGAGACTGATTTGATGAGATGGCGATGCCTCCATTCATTTGACTGAGGGGCCTGAAAAGCCCTGAGCGGATCACAGAAGTTCACATCTCATATCTTCAGTGGTTGTGCCATGAAAAAGAAGTGAATTTACACACACACACACACACACACACACACACACACACACACACAAAAGCAGCACGTATATCTACCCAGATCCATACATGCAAATGTACACAAATATCACGTTCGTGTGCCCGGTGTGCATTATTTTATTTATTTATTATTATTTTTTTTGTGTTATGTATGGTGAGTTGTGCATCGGTTAGCCTCCGCCCCTCAATGCGTCATCTTTCCACAATCAACTAATAAAATGCTAATCTTTAGACTTTAAGTCTTTTTGTTTAAATTAAGTATTTTTGTTGTTGTTGTTTTGTTATAAAGTCCATGGCTGCTGTTCTGCATAGTCAGTAAACAACAGCAAAAACACAGGAGCCGACTGCTACCCGTTGATCACTGCCTGGAAATAAAATATGTAATGAGAACATCCAACATATGTGCATGGATTTCACATTGGATATATCAACAGCTTGGTCTGCAATTCGCTTAGAATCCTCCTTGATCCCTCTGCAAGTTTTTTTCGAGATCTCAAACCCCATTAAAATGATTAAAATGTAATTTGTTTTGCGATGAGATTCTAGTGACATGTTGCTAAGGTGAGAGGTGGTTTATCAGATGCAAGAGCATATGGAGCCTAACAGCAGTGGAAACAGGAAGTGATTGGTCTGAATCATCAGGAGAGGAGTGAGCTGGGGTAAATCTGGGCCATCAAACACTTTTCATTTCCTTTAAACCACTTTAACTGTACAATAAAACCTCCATGTATCCGTGAGGGAAACATCTTGCCCCGCCTCAGACCATGATAGATAATGAAATAAATGTCTTAAGAGGATTAAAAATGCTTGGCCGGGCAAATCTGTAAACAACCAGCTCCCTCGACCGACACGTAGCTACAATACATGTGTCAGGGAAAGTTTACAGCTTTCCAAATATTGGTCCAGCGAAGCGGGTGACAGAAGACACGGGAACACAACGGCCGTGAGATTCAGCGAGGGGGGAAGGAGCGTAGAGGAGTAGAAATGAGGAAGGTGATGTACGACTGCTGAGTCTGAAAATGCGACCCTTGAATTTACAGTCTTGGTGAAGGGGGTGGGAGTGGGAAGATTTTAAAAGATGTTTTCCAATTATAAAAGACTGCACAAATCGGGTGGAGGGTAAACGGCAAGCTAACTCCAGCTGTGTGTGTGTGTGTGTGTGTGTGTGTGTGTGTACTGTTTTTTAACCTCTGCAACGGTTGATTTATACACCCACTAACACGCTCCTGAACTCCAAGTGTAATTAAGGCAGGCCACTCAAAACGAACATCTATTCCGCGGTAGTTGCTCTCCCTGTGGATTTACTGTGATGTGGGGTGAAGAGGGTCTTCTCCCAGAAGTGGCAGGCCAATGAGGTCTATAATACCTGGAGAAAGCTATCTGTTAGCATTAATATTTTTCTTGGACCACCCGGAAGTGTGAGATTTTAAATTTGCCATCCTTACTCATGGCCCCACAAAGCCAATCACTTGAGAATGTCTTATGACTATGGCCTTGTTTTCACAGTAATATGTTTTAGTTTGAAAACACATCTTTTTCTTTCCAGACTGAGACAGCATTTTTGTCTTGCGAATGAATATATGTGTGTGTGTGTTTATACAGGTATTGTGCCTGTTATGTGCTATTCACTTTTTTTAAACTGTTGCTAAAGATTTGTTACTTTGTATTCATATCACTGCAAAGATGACAGAAAATTTGCTGTCCAGCGGCAAAAGATGAGAGCACTATAGTTTTTTAGATCAGACATGTAATGGTGGCTGAAAGTGACCTGGACACATTAGAGAGATATTTGGCCAAATAAAATTATCCTGCCTGAAGAATTCTGTGCTAACTTTATGATGTCTGTTCCGTTTGTATCATCTTACTGAGCTTTTATAAGGTTCCACACGGTCATAGTGAGGTGATTTCAGCGTCAACTTTTCAGTGTGGATGAGGACATTTTGGAAAACAACTGAAAACGCTAGTGTGGACAGAGCGTTTGAAAATGTATCCGGATTGCAGTTTATCTCAATCGCTCTAATACATTTTTCACTGTAAGTGCAATTGTTACAACTGTTTGCTGGAACATCAGAACTCTACTGTATGTCTGAAAAATGTAGTCAGTCGACCAAAACATTTAATTCATGCTTCAAAACCTAGTTATTGTGTCATTAGCGTTGGCCAATTTACTGACCCTTCACTCTCCACGAGCATCAATAAGCCTTGGCCACCCATGACCCTGACCCTGTCGCTGGTTCACCACTGTTCCCTCCTTGGGCCACTTTTGATAAACACTGACCACTGCACACCAGGAACACCCCACAAGTGCTACAGTTTTGGAGATGCATCATTCATCTAAACATCACAAATTGGTCCTTGTTAAATCTTTACGTTTGTCCATTTTTACTTGTTGCTTGTTGCCTAATATATCCCACCCACTAACAGGTGCCGTGATGAAGAGATAATCAGTGTTATTCAACTCATCTGTCAGTGGACACAACGATATGTCTGATCAGTGTATATATATATTATGTGTGTGTTGTAATTTGACAACATTTTAGATCATAAATATTTATGGAATATAACATGTCTGAAAGATTTTGATCACTGAATGGAACCTTTTGCATCTGATGAATCACACAATGAAAGGATGTTTAGAAATTGTGAAGAGTGTGACCGCTTCACTGAGAATCAACTCTTTTGATTAACAGGCCTTGTGCATTTAATCTTGCATATTTATCTTAAATCTAAATTGCATTTAAATTGTAGACAATTTAACTTTTTTCCACGTGCTAAAACAAAAGCAATTTGCTGAAATCAATAAGTAATTCTAATCTGATGTGAACGATATACTAAAAGTTCAGAGATCTAAACTTGTTATGAATAAAATATAAATAAAAAAGGTCTAATTTGAGAATTTTACTAAAGTGATTGAGAAACTGTAATGTAGAAGTTGGAAATTTAAGGGCATTTTCAAACTTGTAGATTGTAGCTTTGTTTCGTAACAGGGAGTTAAATTATTACAATGAGTTTACTTCTTGGTTCAGTTCCCTTTCACAAGGCAACAGTATGAAATGGGGAGGCATTTTTATTTATTTATTTTTTTATGGGATACCTAATGTGCTCACCTATAGACTCTGACACTTCTGCTTTTTACGCAGCATATTTCCCATTATGAATTATGATACAGATTGGTTTACTGGTCCACTGGTTTGGATAGCTTTTTCACCATAACTAAACAACTTTAGAGAGCATTTTCAATCAGGCCAAGGCATCTCTTTCAGGCAATATCAGACCAGTTGTTTTGGTGTGGATCCGAATAAGATTGTCATGTTTGTAAATGCCTAAACAAATCACGTAAAACACACCAGGGGAAAAGCGCAAAGGGGGAAAAAATGCCAGGTATATTGCATTGTGATTGGCCAATGGAACCACAAAACAATGAACAAGAAAATCAGTAAGAGCCATATATATATAAAGGTCCTTCTCAAAAAATTTACATGTGGTAAAAGTTCATTATTTTCCATAATGTAATGATAAAAATTAAACTTTCATATATTTTAGATGCATTGAAATATTTCAGGTCTTTTATTGTTTTAATACTCATGAAGCTCATGAAAACCCCAAATTCTCAAAAATCTCAAAAAATGATTAATCATAAAAGTTTCTCTAAACGAGCTATCGACCTAATCATCTTAATCAACTAATTAACTCTAAACACCTGCAAAAGATTCCTGAGGCTTTTAAAAACTCCCAGCCTGGTTCATTACTCAAAACCACAATCATGGGTAAGACTGCCGACCTGACTGCTGTCCAGAAGGCCATCATTGACACCCTCAAGCGAGAGGGTAAGACACAGAAAGAAGTTTCTGGCACCTCAGTGGGAAGTCTGTGGGAAGGAAAAAGTGTGGCAAAAAACACTGCACAACGAGAAGAGGTGACCGGACCCCGAGGAAGATTGTGGAGAAGGACCGATTCCAGACCTTGGGGGACCAGTGGACTGAGTCTGGAGTAGAAACATCCAGAGCCGCCGTGCACAGGTGTGTGCAGGAAATGGGCTACAGGTGCTGCATTCCCCAGGTCAAGCCACTTTTGGGCTACAGAGAAGCACTGAACTGTTGCTCAGTGGTCCAAAGTGCTTTTTTTTCGGATGAAAGCAAATTTTGCATGTCATTCGGAAATCAGGGTGCCAGAGTCTGGAGGAAGACTGGGGAGAAGGAAATGCCAAAATGCCTGAAGTCCAGTGTCAAGTACCCACAGTCAGTGATGGTCTGGGGTGCCATGTCAGCTGCTGGTGTTGGTCCACTGTGTTTTATCAAGGCCAGGGTCAATGCAGCTAGCTATCAGGAGATTTTGGAGCACTTCATGCTTCCATCTGCTGAAAAGCTTTATGGAGATGAAGATTTGGTTTTTCAGCACGACCTGGCACCTGCTCACAGTGCCAAAACCACTGGTAAATGGTTTACTGACCATGGTATTACTGTGCTCAATTGGCCTGCCAACTCTCCTGACCTGAACCGCATAGAGAATCTGTGGGATATTGTGAAGAGAAAGTTGAGAGACGCAAGACCCAACACTCTGGATGAGCTTAAGGCCGCTATCGAAGCATCCTGGGCCTCCATAACACCTCAGCAGTGCCACAGGCTGATCGCCTCCATGCCACGCCGCATTGAAGCAGTCATTTCTGCAAAAGGATTCCCGACCAAGTATTGAGTTCATAACTGAACAGAATTATTTGAAGGTTGACTTTTTTTATATTAAAAACACCTTTCTTTTAATGGTCGGATGAAATATGCCATTTTTTTATAGATATATTTCAGTTGGCGTGCAATGGATCTAAAATATATGAAAGTTAAATTTAAATCATTACATTATGGAAAATAATAAACTTTTATCACATATGCTATTTTTTTGAGAAGGATATATATATATAAATATATATATATATATATATATATATATATATATATATATATATATATATATATATATATATATATATATATATATATATATATATATATATATATATATATATATATATATATATAAAGAATCAGGCACTGGTAAAACATCTATTATAATAGAATTGTACAACAATGCTATTTTCTCAGAATACAAAACAAGTTGAGATTGTTCAAACAACAATCTCAAAAAAAAAAAAAAAAAAAAATTATTGTATATAAAGAAGTCTTTCAAATGAGAGGGTGACTGTGTGGTGATTGTATGCTCTCTGACAGCTGACATCTTGATGTTTAGAGTGTTGGGCAATTTTTTCCGGAATGTGTTATATGGCGAGTTTATGAAATGAATAGTTCACCCAAACTGACAATTTTATCACCATATTGCCACCACTCATGCCATTCCAAACCGAGAATATGGCTTTCCTTGTTCTATGGAACACAAAAGAGGATATTTTTTTTTTAGGTAAACAATATCCTACCTGCTGTTTTCCATAAAAAGCAGTAAATTGGATGGGTACTATCAAACTTCAGAATGACAAAGAGCACTATAAAAGTACCATAAATGTATATCAAGTCTTCAAGACATACAACAATTTTTTTGCGGGTGAAATTTGTGAAGCCATTTATTGAAAATTTTACCATAACTGTGCTGACAGGAGCTACTTACTGTATGTTTTTCTTAATCAGTGAAACTTTATCTAGCCTTGTTCTTTACGCTGATGAGCTGATGGAATGATTCATTTTCTTTGATGCAATATCAGGTAATAGTATAATATAATAGTGTTATGTGATGTTCGTTCTATCTTAAGTTTACAGCAAAAACTCTACTTGATGGATAATTATATTTCAGTCTGATGGGAATACCCCTCTGTCTAACACAATGAAGTTTTATTTCTCAGCTTTGTTTTTGGTTTAGACAAGTGCTGACCAATTTGACACTGTCTTCCAGTGTCATGGTGTTAGAGAGAAAATGCATCAAAAGAGCTTTTGAGCTCTGCTGATTGTTGAAGTCAAGAGCGTGGACCTCAGCTTCTTGAGTTAGAGATATACTGCTGTTTGAAGCTCTTATGCACGTCAGTTAAATGTTTTAAAATATGAGGTGTTATTTAAGCCTAAACCGTTCTCAAAGGCTAGTGCTGTGCATTATGATTACATTTTTTTAGCATTGCATTTGTCTGTTTTTATTTAAAGGTTTAAATCCATCTACAGGCTCAAAGGTTCAAAATTCATGCATCTGTGAAAATAAATAAATAATACAAAATAAAACTAAAAGACATGAATCTATCCAATAATCTACTTGTCTTTTTCAAAGGGACATGACAAGAAAAAACTAACAAAACAAACAAACAAACAAAACAAAAAATAGACACTGTAAAAAATTATTTAGAAAAAAAGTTACCTGGCTGCCTTAAAATTTTGAGTTCATTGAAATTAAATTTTTGAGTTAATACAATGAACATTTTTTTGAGATTCGACAACCTTTATTAAAATATTATTAAAAGATTTTGTAAGCATAATGGGTAATTATGTGTTTGTTATTTCTGATGATGCAGTGAAACATGCCAAATTGTGCTATTTTCATGATTTATCACATTTTTTATGTGGTTCAGATAAAAAAAAATATTTTGAGTTTCTATGTATTAAACTAATTTCCTTCATTGTATCAACTCAAATTTTTAATTTCAATAAACTCAAAATTTTAAGGCAACCAGGTTACTTACTTTTTTAAGTTAAACCAACAAAAACCAACACAATTTTTTTACAGTGCAGAACCACTGCTGAAAACCTTTAATGAGTCTGTTTCCTTTCAGTGGAATGGTCATAGTCTTTTTTTTTATATTTTTAATTTCTAGAAAGACAGCAGACAGAAGACTCACCTGTCTGCGAAGATCACGGGTCTTCTTGGTCATCTTGTCAATAGCTGAATTCAGTGGGTCTCCTTTTTCTTTTCTTCCAGTCTGCAATAAAAGGGGAAAAAGATTGAAAATTAGTTACGTGGCCGATATTGCCATTTATTGGCCTACAAACTCACACAAAAAGAACAAGAGAGTAAGAAAAAAACAAAAACAAAAAAACAAAAGAACAAGTGAGACTGGTACGGAAGCACCAAGAGATGATGGATTATTATTTTTCTTTCTTGTGATCTCGACATGAAAGTTATCTCATTATCACAACTTATTTTTCTCATGATCTTATCATATTTTTATTTCTTTTCTTGTTATCAACTTAATTTTTTATCACAACTAAAATTTCTTGTGATCTCAAAATAACAAAAGTTGTTTGACTTTTGTTATTCAGTTCTACTGCCAAAGAGGTGGCAGTATAGAACTGAATATATATATATATATATATATATATATATATATATATATATATATATATATTATATTTATATATATATATATATATATATATATATATATATATATATATATATATATATATATATATATATATATATATATATATATATATATATATATATATATATATATATATATATATCTTCTGTCTGTCGGTACATAAAAAATAGAAAGAGGCTATTCTATTTTTGATGTACCCCAAACACTCACGATTCTTCTCATAGAGAGAACAATTGGACTTGCAACAGCTGCTTTGTCACGTACTGTAGACAGCTTCAAGCTGTTGTGGCATGACGCGTCAACGCTCGCGTCCTGTGTAGACACGGTGTTACTGTGTTAGTTCATATTGGCCCAGATTGTATGCATTTTGGACAGAGAGAGTTAAAAACACACTACTTTGTGATCGCTACAATTTGTCCAATATTTTGTCTGCTACTGGCAAGTAATTAACTTATGAATGCTTGAATCAATATGATTGTTTTTCTTAAAGTGTATCTGCTATTGCTACGTTCTAACTGCTAGATGCAGATTATTTGCCCATATTGTCATTAGTTTACCTTACTGTTTCACTCAATATATATTAATAAGAAAAGTGAGAAATATATGTAAATGTATGTATAATTTAATTCATTGATAGTGTTGTGACCTACTGTATTTTCTACATTTCTTTGTAGGAAACCACACAAACAAAAAATCTGCAAAAAATATAAATTTGGATAATTGCACCTCTTTGGAAGAGCATGGCTAATGGGCAGAACCTAGTGTAACACGTGGTATCAGTCACAGCCTATCCTATACAAGACAAATAAAAATAATACCATTATGTAATATAATTTTATTTCAAAGGAAAGAGGAAAATAAAGTGGGTTGAATCCAAGCAGGTTTTTTTTAAAAATTGTTTTTAGAATAGTTAAATAACAGTCCATCTGAAGGCCGTCTGCGATTTTAGGTGTCAAATGCTCTTTTGTTAGACCATTTAAATATGTTAATTACAAAGATACAATTTTTATAAAACGAAGCAAACTTTTTGCTGAAATACCCACAACATATATGACCATGGACCTAAAAAGCAGGGGTGTATGTGTGGTGATAGCCAACAATAGTATTGGTCAAAATCAAATGTCTATTTTTTTATGCCAAAAAACATTAAGATATTAAATAAAGCTCATGTTCCATGAATATATTTTGATATTTTGTAAATGTATTAATAGTATTAGTAATATGCATTGCTATAACTTAATTTGGACAAATTTAAAGGCAAATTTCACAATATTTAGATATTTTTTAACCCTCAAATTCCAGATTTTCAAATCTTGAACAAATTTTGTTATGTCGAGGCCACAAGAAAATTAAGTCAAATGGTGTTGTCTGCCTTGAGTAGGCTTTGGTAAAGGTTTTTAGAAACCCATTAAAACCTGAGCCCTATAAGTGCTTCTAAATGTAGACAAAGCAGTCCTGGAATAAAGCACCTCATAAAGAAACGATAGAGTGTGGACACGACCAATGGTAAAAAAGACAGAGCACAGTAGCAGATTTTGCAGACAGACTGACATGAAAGAACCCTCTGTGCTACATTTCTCCTCTACAGAAACGGCTGGCCACAGGCAAGTCCTAAAACGACAGGGCTTAAACCTTTATAGCCATATAAAAGCCACATCGTGGGGTGCAGAAAACTCCATCTGATGAAGCTGAGAGGACACTATAGCCTGGAGCCATTTGAAAATTGCACAACTCTGAATGCTGCACAACTTGCATGTTCTTTCCTCTATATAATGAATTGGAGCTTAACATAAAACTAACTCCAGCTCCGAGGATTACAGAGGTGGGGGTCTACAATAGAAGTAATTCTCTATTATATTCCTAGTATGAGTCAGTTGTGTTTCTCCAGACCTCTCATTCAATCTTCCGACAGATTAACTTCAGAGGCAAAATTAACAAATTTCACCAGGGTCATGCTTTCTGAAACATCAATTCACAGGTGGTGGACAACACTAAACTCCCCTGATGACACACTCGATGTGTGCGGTACAATATTTCTATAACATGTAGTTAAGCTTCGATTTAGAGAGGGAGCCAAGGGAGAAAGACAGTTCCAAACTGCCCAGAAAGTACATTCACAGACTAATCTGATTGACTGGCTTTATGCAACTTCAGACCTTTATCAATTCGCCTTAAATTACCAGTTTAATTCAATGAGCACCTTAGAAAAAGAGAGCAAAAGAAAGATGTGTATGAGGCACTTAGTAGCAGTGGTATGATTGCATATTTTGTTAAGGAATAATGTCTGGGAAATAATCTGTATGTCTTTGTTTGGGTCCCCCCGCATTTTTCATTGTTTTATGTACAACTGTTGTGCCATAATATATTTCAGATAAACTCCACCCCTCGTGGCCACACAAAAGGTCACTTTACATGTTGGTCAGACTATCTCTTCCTGACTAAATAGGCAGTTCTTAGCCAGAATAAGCTGCGATGTGGACCAGACTTGATGCCGTGAGGGAAAAGTCTGGCTACGCATGCCTAGTTTAGGAGTGTCATGCACCATATAATCTGAATGCCCCTGTTTGCTTCCTGTCTGATTGTTCCAGTGGCTGTTGCCCTCAAAAATGGATTCTCTTTCCCCTGTCAGAGCGAGTGGGTGAAATGTGCTCGGGTTGAAATGAGGACGGTTCCTCTTGTTAGCGAGTAATTAAAGATTTTGCAGCGGTGGCGGCCGTCTCCCCTAGGTCCGATCTGCCAGACAGCTCACAGCTGGCTCCTGTATGTCAGTGTCAGAGGAAACTCTCACCGTAGATGACAACACACGTCCCATCGCTCGCTCTCACTCTCTCAGCAGCAAGACTGCAGGCTGTGGCGCCGTACAAACACAAACAGTATCCTATTAAATATGGACAGCAGGACTGAAACTAAAGCTGAATGCCTGCACACTAGAAAATGCTACAAAAAAAGATACAGACAGACAGACAGACAGACAGACAGACAGACAGACAGACAGACAGACAGACAGACAGACAGACAGACAGACAGACAGACAGATAGATAGATAGATAGATAGATAGATAGATAGATAGATAGATAGATAGATAGATAGATAGATAGATAGATAGATAGATAGATAGATAGATAGATAGATAGATAGATAGATAGATAGATAGATAGATATAGATTTAGCCTAAAGACAATGCATAAAATCAGCATAATGTGTAACCTAAATAATGTTTTCATCAACACTGCAATTAATCAACACAAATAAAATCCCCAACCAAAACAACTTTGAATAAACAAGAAGATTATGACATAAAACTAGATTTTTACAATGGTGAAAGGTCAGAACCAGTCCGAATGGACATTATTTTAGATACATAATGATCCAGGTACAAAGGTTATTTATTTCTTTTTGCCAGGCATGATGTTCAAAGCAGACTGTTAATTAGGCTCTCCGCTTTCGTTTGGGAGATGACCCTCAGAATGAATACGCAACACTGAAGCCATCGTAACCTTTACTGGAGCTACCATTTTAAATGGCATCTTTAAAAGCAGCATATGATTTTTTTTTTTTTTTTTTTTTGCCACCATGAAGCACAATTAGGGGGTCAAGCACCAACCCCCCTCTACCTTTCAGCAAAGAGATAGAGATAGGGCTATCTTGCACACAGCACAATTGACTTTGTACACCGACGCATGTGTCATTCCTATTTTGCACCCGCGCAAAGCGCGCTTTTCCCTCCACAGAAGCACGTCGCTAAACGGTTCTGGGCAAAAAAGGAGGCGTGTTCCGGCGCAAACAATCCCTGGTGCTATTTTGCTGTTCCATTAAACAATTGCGCCACTGACCGGAAAAAAACCTAAAGTCAGTGGCACGTTGCGCGTTGTTCATTATGCTATTTTAACGGCGCATGCTTGACCATAATGTATAGCGTGCACAACGCGCATACACTTTGCTCATGTAATCTACACAGATGCAACAGTTATTTTTGCAAATCATAAATTGTTAAACTAAAAAAATATTAACACATGAGATGACGGAAATTATTGTGGTGTGCCACGAAGATGGAAAAAATAGGCATAAATCTAGCTTACAAATTATTCAGGCTAATTGTACTAATTAAAGGACAACTCCGGTGAGAAATGAACCTAGGGGTAATTAACAGATGGTTACCGAGTAGATCGTTCGCTGGGATGCGTTTTCTTGAAAATCGAATGTGAAGAGTTTTATCTCTAAAAACAGATTAGCTTATAATGTTTGTCTATGGGGCACAGGGTAGACACAGGGTGGTAAAATTAAATCGCTAGTTAATACCACTAACAAGGCTCAAAATAGCCTCACACTAACACGGCAGCATGATGAGGGTCCCTACATGCAAACCGAAGCATTGAGAACTTTGTAAGAGTACAAACAGTTTAATTATAAGCTAATCTGTTTTTAGAGATAAAACTCTTTACATTCAATTTTCAAGAAAACGCATCCCAGCGAACGATCTACTCGGTAACCATCTGTTAATTACCCATAGGGCCATTTCTCACCGGAGTTGTCCTTTAAGGATCAAACCTGTTTGCCATGTATATAAGGACATCTGTCTTTCACTGCTCTTACAAGAACATCAGTCTCCTCGGCTGTGAACCGCTCCTGGCGTGCGCCTGGTAAATACGCCATAATAATAGCAATCCATAATGGAAATTTAAAGGGAATGTTGGATGACGCTCTGATTGGTTTATTCACGTTACGCCCAAACCACACCTATGAATAATGAAGCTACTTCAGACCAACCCATTTTAGAGCCATTTATCCCGCCGGGAAAATAGCAACAGCGCCGAGACCCACCCACAAAGTTACTTGCGCTTCACGCTTTGACACTTGCGTTTCAGATCGTTAAAATAGGGCCCAGAGAGTAAGACAGCTCTGGACACATCTACAATCAAGCTCTCCTAACACACTGTAGCTGACCAAACCATGGCACTCATTCATCTATTGAAAAATAAAAGAGAACGAAGTGGATACCTTTACAAACCAGTCATTGCTTTGAGCCAAATTGGTTGAGATGCCTTATTTATTATTTTATTTAATGTTATTTTTTTGTTTTGTTTATTTAATATTTTTTTATTTTTTTATTTGCTCTGCTTAAGTTGAGTCTACTGATGCTTTGACAATCTTGCCAATATGAAAGAAAGTGAGACTAAATGAGCTAATTCAACAAAAGTTGCAACATGAATATCTGGTTTAAAAATATGGATGTATTAATTAACAAATGAATGATCTTTTCCATCATTGTATACTGAAATTAAACTGTTCATCAATGCTGACTAAAGGCGAGGCATCTGACCAGAGAATTGCAAATCAGAGGCAACAGTTGAAACAGCAAAAACAGTTGTATTCAGCATGAGTGTTATGAGATTGCTCAAAATTAATGACCATGTTGCCAAGCAACCGTCCTCCAGTTCCGCCTAGATGTTATTAATACACAGGCAGTGCAAGCTGGCTCACGTTAAATTGGCTAGTTCAATCAATATTCTTAAACTGGATGAAGAGGCAAGCAAATCTCCACAGAATTCAGAATCAGCAAACCCAACAGAACAAGACGCTATCTAAAGACATTTCCCTTTGTTATGCAAGTGCACCATGACAAGGCAATCATCTGTATGTGACTCTAACACAAGGGTGTCTCACAATACAGCCTTCAGGATTGTTAAAAGAAATAACGTTTGCAACAGATGGCACACCATTTATATCAAGAAAATGGCAGGTGTTGTGTAGTTACGCGAGAAAGTTCTCCCAGAGCATGAACTCTGAAGGGGAAAAAAAAAGCCTAATAAAGAATAAAAAAAGTATAACATGATGAAAAGGGATTACACTTTATTTCTATAGCATGCTTTAGACATTTTGCTAAATATAAGTAACTCTGCAACTACAGTACATGTCAGGTAACTCTCATTAGAGTATTAGTAGACTGTTAGGGTTATTAGTTACTTATAGTCAGTAGAATGTCTATTGGCGGACCATTAAAATAAAGTGTTAGCAGATATTAAGCAGACAGTCTACTAATACTTTAATGACTGCTAGTTAACATGTAGTTGTAAAGTTACTTATAGTTAGTAGAATGTCTTAAGTGGACTATCAAAATAAAGTGTTACCAAAAACAAAACTAAAAGTCTACATATTAGGGGCTAAATAGGGATATATTTTTTGTAACAAAACTTTTTGTTGCTGTTTCACTGTTTGATTTATATGATTTATAAATCTAATTCTAATTTTTGTAATTCCTGTAGGGTGTGGACAGTTCATGTCTGAAATGAAAGAGAGACAATTCTTAAACAACCATGGAAAGGCCACAACACAATTGTTACAGAATGCCATTGGATTAGCGTCTTTCAGCTGAAATCTGAAGAAACAAAAATACCCATAGGCAACTCAATAGATTTCCCCTCTTTGAAGTCTCAGTATGATTCTTATTGAAATGATGACATGGACAGGTAAAAGGGGAAAACACACAAGGACTAAGAAATGAGTTTCAGAATTGTTTCCAAGTTTTCAGCAAACTAGGATTCACACTCCTCTGACAGGAAGTCAGGGTTTGAGATGTACATGAAGCTTGCAACTCTTTAATACATTTGCAGCTGTGAGGGTAAATATATTGCACCAGCATTTGGAGATAATATAGATTAAGGTGTCAGGAAGCAATAACAACATTGGCTTTACTTTAGCTACTGTTACAAGATAGCATATGTCTGCAATGTTACAAATATTTATTGGTTAACACAGATAATAGACAAAACCAACTGCTCCAAAACAAATAGTTAAAGCTGAAAAGAGCTTATTAACTCTTTCTCCTGCCAGCTTTTTTAAATCATTGTGTTGATTCAGAGATTCTTTACTCTTTTAGAAGATGCAGAATTACGCCTCCTACCACATAACAGCGAAAACAACTGGAAAATTCTGTCAATGGCGAGGAAGCGTTGTGTTATAAATGGTTTGACCACAATTGGTTTGGCCACAATTCCATTTTTCTTGTCTTTTACAATACATGCACTGTAAACCCTAACACTCAAAATAATGAATTGGTTTCAGTATAGGCAACTTAAACTTGTATGAGTATTTATGAACATTCTTTTTCTGTTGAGTTCACAGAACTGACACATTTGAAATAATCTGAATTATATATATATATATATATATATATATATATATATATATATATATATATATATATATATATATATATATATATATATATATATATATATATATATATATATATATATATATATAGTTTTTTTTGTTTTTGTTTTTTTAATGAACTTAGTAAAAAATGAACTTAAAAATAGTTTAACTTTAAAATGAAAATTTTAATGCCAAACAAGGAAAAGCATGCAGGTAAATAGAAATCCCAGCCCAGTTTCAGTTCATTTTAAAGGATTAGTTCACTTCAAAATGAAAATTTCATATCCAATTCTCATCCAAGATGTTCATGTCTTTCTTTCTTCAGTCAATTTTTTTTTTTTTTTTTTTTTTTTGAAGGAAAACATTCAAGGATTTCTCTCCTCACCACTGACTTCCATTGAAGGTCCAAATCAATGCAGTTTCAAAGGGCTTCAGAGGCTTTACACGATCCCAGACAAGGAAAAGGGTCTTATCGGGAAAAAAAAGAAAAAAGATGAAAAAAAAACTTTTTTAAAAACTTTTAAAAAATATAATAAATAAAAATTTGTTAGTACGAGTGCAGAGCAGGGCAAGATGAGCAATTTAGGTTAAAAAGTATGCTTACATTTGTTTTTAAAAAAAATAATGACCGGCCGTTTCGCTAGATAAGACTCTATTCCTGGTCTGGGATCGTGCAGCGCCTCTGAAGCCCTTCGGAACTGCATTGATTTGGATCTTCAACATTTTGGTTGAAATGGAAGTCAGTGGTGAAGAGAAAAACACTGAAATGTTTTCAGTGAAATGTGGTCGATTTTGTCCAAGATTATTAGCGAAAAGCGAAGCTTGAATTTACGGATATGTCCCTCTTTGGCTAATGTACTTTCAAGATGGAGGGGCAACATGGCGACCGGCATCCGAACCCTCACCCATATGTATTTTCAATGGCATATTATAAACTTACGAGAATACTTTATTACTTGAAAGAAGTAAATATACATTAATAAGCACATATATTTTTGAAAGAACTAAGTTTTTTTAGCTAAAAATAAACTAAAAAAGTTACACAGACAGTGTAGCTTTAAACTTAACTGACACTGGGCTGGGATTTCTATTTCCCTGCATGCCTTTCCTCCGCATTTGAAAGGGAGAGTAAATGCTAAAATGAAGTGTTATATAATTTGTTTTATTTTTTTAGGTAGGGGATTTAGTGGTGCTTAATTTTTGTTATGCTAGTTTAGAAGAGTTTCTGTTAGACCAGAAACTTCTACAGCATGAGCTTAGTTTGAGAACAGACATAAAGTGTGTTAAATGTTCTATATTGTGATACTCATTCAGCAAGTGCTATGCTAATGCTATATAAGCACTGTAAATACAAATATTTAAGTTGATAACTTTAAGTTAAATGAATGAAGATGTATGAAATATTTGAAGTAAAGAGTAATTTAAAGTTATATGGGGCCCGAACATCTGAGACCACTGAAATGCTTAAATGCATGTAATGCATAATGGACATACACATACATCACACCTCAACACAGAACTGTTGATTTGTTGTTGATTTGCCTTATTTCTCCCTGTTTGGACATTAAGGGTAACACATTTTGTCACTCCTTATATGTTTGTCAGTCTCCAGTTATAAATAGCATTATTTCACATTAAGGGAAGAAATTGCTTCGATCAAGAGCAGGAGACCCAGAAGAATGCTTTAAAGACCATTTCCACACTGAATGCAGCTATCAACCCCACACCACTTAAATGCCAATTTAAATAGTATTACAGACCATATTGGAATGATCTTCTGGGAGACTGAGAACACTGAGGAACAATGAACAGATATGAATGAGACAAAGTGACCCCTACTTGACAGAATAACAAACACTAAAGCAGTGCTTCCGTTTTCCGCTTTCAGTAGCACTGTTTTTTGTTTTTTTCTCTTATGCTCACCCAAAAGGCTCAAGTATACACTGCAATCCAGATACACACACTTTATACACTCAAACACATCACACACAAACAAGTAATCTTGCACATCTCGCAAAACATCTTGCAACACAGCAGGAGTTGCATATAGTCAAAGTCAAACTTGATGAGCATGCTGGCTCACAGACGACTCACCGTGAACATATGCATATACTCTTCATGTCACTCTCAAACATTTTACTAGAGGTAAAAAATGAAGATATAACTGGCCTGTCTCAAATATGTTTTTCACTTGTGATCTTTTCGAAACCACTGCACATACAGGGCATTGGTTTGTGTGCAAGCATTCATTCTATACATCCATCGTACACTGTATTTACTTTGGCGAATGAGATGGAGAGGAAATTGAGGCTATGGCATCAGATCAGAGTCAACAGAAACTGACTTTCAAAAGCCATCAAAGGCAGAAAGCTTGAAATAAAATTCAATTTGATATTACTGAATATTTTCACTCTGAATCATTGATATTTGCATATATTGAATTCTTACTATATACCGGCACTCAAAAATCTATAACTAAATTATTCAGTTTTATAAATTGCTAATAGTTCAAAAAATAAGGTAGCTTATATTCAGAAATGGAAAAGCTATGCATATGCAGATTTCCATACTGAATTCAGTCAGATGAATTTAAATAAGTTCTATAAGTTCTCATTGATTTTACTTTTCAAAATGTAAAGGAAAAAGCAAACAAGCTTGGATCCAATCTAGCTCTCACCTTCCCAAGGCATCCCAGAGATACACAAATCACGGTTGGACTCCTGTGAAATACATGATACCTTGGAAAGACGACAGATATAAACACAGCAGAGAAACAGCCAAGTGGACCTCTGCCAACTTATTTAGTTCTCATGCCAAAATCATTTGCATTTATGAAATAAATTATACTGATAAACTACTCAACTGTGTGACTTCATTGAGAGTCTGGTAGTTGGGAATATATGACTTTAACCTATTTCTAGTATGCATCTTATGTGTCAATGTATAAGATAAGGATATGAAATCATGAGTGTTTCTGTTTGGTTGGTCCGATGTTGTTTTGGACCCCGTTTTCAGACAAAAACACTTGTTCTTCAAAATATTTCTTCTGCAGAAGTCATACAGCGTAGGAACAACACACGGGTGAGTACATGATGACAGGGTTTTCATTTTGGCTGAACCATCTCTTTTATTAGATTTGTGTAAACTTACATTTGAAGATTGAATTTCAGATTCAAATTTCTGTTCACTTTGATCTGGTGCCAAAAGCGAGTGTTAGATGCAGGCTGCTTACGTCTGCAGAGCCCAGCCCAAGATGCTGCAGCATCGTTACTCAACCCCCTATTGCTTTCAGAGCCAAATGCTAATGTGTCATTTACCTATCACTAGGAGGGAAGGTTTAGCTGGGCCCCAGACCCGAGTAAAGCCATCTGCTTCTTTAAAATCCATGAAGTCCAGGCATAAATACACAATGCAACTCACAACTTAGTATTAATTAAAATTGACAAAGTACATATAGGTATGACAGAAGATCTACTATCTAGCCAACTGTTAAAACCATTTTATTTAGCAGCTACAGTACCGTACCTTCTATGCATTCTTTTAACTTGAAAATGTAGCTACATGTTAAGATCAACAAATATATAGCCCTTAGGCCAAATGTTAATTAGACAGGAAAAGTGTGCAACCGATGGAAAGTAGCAAATGCTCACAAAGAGACTGACATGCAAGCCTGTAGCATTCTACAAGTATGATATCTAATTACAGAGAGCAGTTCAGTTACACGTTCTTGGCTGGTTTAGATTTCAGTCCAGGTCTAGCTTTAAAGCCTTGCATATGCAAGTGAAACTAAACTGTAATATAAATTAACATGACTCACAAACATATAGAAATGTTTGTATAGTAAAATACTTATAAGTTTTCAAAGGCTGTGAAATGATCTAGTATTACCTTCACCTTCATTTTTCAATAGAAAACACAAAATCATAGTAATAGCATAATAGCAAGCAGTTTTTGTTGCTGTCCTGAGATGAAGAATCTGAATGAATACAAAGTGGCTCATTGAAGGTAACAAGAGGGTTTATTTCGATGGTCCACTTTAGACATTCTACTAATTGACTTTGCAACAACATGTCAACTAACTCCAATTATAGTATGAGTAGACTGTCTGCTTCAAGTGTTAGTACACCCAAAAATGACATTCATTCATCTTTGGAAGACAAATTAGGATATTTTTGATGAAATCCAAGAGCTTTCTGACTCCACATAGACAACAACACAACGGACACTTTCAAGATACAGATAGGTAGTAAAAAGATAGTTAAAATAGTCCATGTGACTTCAGTGGTTCAACCTTAATATAATGAAGCAAGGAGAATTGTGAATAAGGTTAAACCACTGTAGTCACATGAACTATTTTAACTATCTCTTTACTACCCCTCTGGGCTTTGAAAAAATTAAAAATTAAAAATAATAATTGTTTGTTGTGCTGCCTACGTGGTGTCAGTAGGCAGCTGGTCTCTGATTTCATTAAAAATATCTTAATTTGTGTTCTGGCAACGCATGAATATCTTATGGGTTTGGAGCGACATGAGGGTAAGTAATTAATGACAGCATTTTTATTTTTGGGTTTCCTAACCCTTTAACCCTCACACTGTCAGAAGAAGAAAAAAGAAAATCAAGTGACTGATCACAGCTATATTTTCCAGTTGGCCGAATTAAATATCTGTGAATTAAATTGCATCAATTCACAGAATTTCAATTTGGCCAGCTAAAAAATGTAGATGTGATCAGTCACTAGAAAATTTTCAATTGGAGACATGTATTATTATTATTTTTTTTTTTTTTACAGTGCAAGAGTCTGAGCTGTTTTGGGGCCCTTTAGAAGTTTAGACATGCTCTGATATTTGTGCTTTTTTCAGTTGCTTATAAAACATTAATGGCAAAAGTATATTTACATTGTATTCAGCACAAATTGTGCTACCATATGAGCAACATTTATTATGGTAGCACAGTTTATGCTGAATACAGTGTAAACTGTGCTACCAAGAAATATGAGCAACATGTATGTACATGGTTGTATTTTTGACAGAATAATGTTTATGCATGTTTTTTTAAACAAAATAACTTTTTTTAAAATTGTTTAAATAAGGTCTCAAAACACAAGACTTTTGACTAATGGGTGTTGATGCCTAGAGTTTTTGCTTCGAACTGATGTGAGAACTGTTGAGCCTGCTAATTCACATAAAACAATACATTGATTTAAATTATGTAAGACACTTTTTTCTTTATAAAGGCCATATGCGAAGAGGCTCGAACGATGATGAATATTAAGGGATATTGAGGAAAGCAACAGGACAAAGGAAAGAAAATATTTTATTGTAGTTTATTTAGAATATAATCAACAAAGGTGCAATACAAAGGCCTATTATATTTTAAATTATCAAAAAAATTGACTACACTGGAAAAATTCTCTTTAGTTTTTTTTTCTTGTTTTCAGTTATAATGACATAAAATGTTTGTTCTTAAGTGAGTTTTTGCTTAAAACAAGAAACAATATCTGGCAATGGAACAAGATTTCAATCAGAAACAAGATTATTTTCTTACCCCATTAGCAGATCATTTAGCTTGTTTTAAGCAAAAACACACTTAATTTTTATTTTATTTTCAACAAAACAAGCTATGATAAACTATACATTAAAGGGGTACTTCAGCGCTGGGAAGATGAATCTGTATTTAAACTGGGTCATTAATGTAGTAGAAATAAGAAATTATTTTTGAATTTGGTGCCTTCTAGACTGAGAAAAGGCAGAAAATGTATTTTTGTCTCATAGGGATGAAAGACTACAATTCCCAGAATGCTTCTCTGACTGTGAGGCAATTCCCAAAGCCACCGCTACTGGATTACTGTGATTGAGTTGGAGAAGACACTACAATTAAAAACTGAACATGTCTGTTTAATATAATGAGTGAGTCACCGCGCGAGTATCACAACACTGAGCACTAACTGCAGGAGTCAGATAAATGAGTTCTCGTGATGAGAGCCGAGGTAATCCCGGCCACATTCGAGGCATACATTCACAACGCAAGTTCAGTCTGGCACGTTTCAGTTCATGCCTTTGCAAGCTTAACTTTCATATAAATTTAAGAAGTTAGAAGTTAAGAACTTTGAGAAGTTAAAAGACTTACTTTGCTCACTATAGCTCCATTTAAATGAGTGCCTGTGAGCTGAGCTGTGAGTGTGATCTCCATCCCCCACGCGCGAGTTCAAAACATGCGGAAATGGCTCCCTCTGCTGGCTGTAGTCTTTAGCCTTTGGCCAAACATTCCCCCTATGATGCAAATATCGTCAATTTGCATCATAGGAGGAATTATTCCAGAAATAAAATGCATAAATCTCTTGTCTCAGGGGGATATGAGGGGGGAAAGCACAATCATTTGAATATACTTCAGGGTTTCTACTGATACAAAGCCATGTGCTAATTGCTGAAGTAACCCTTTAAGTAATTTGTACTAGTAAATGCATCTTGATTTAAGAATGGGGATTCTTAATTTTAGGAATGATTTAAAAAATGACCACTTTGTTCTGATACTCCTTCACAGACATTACGGATTATTACAAGTAACTTTGCAACTATATGCTGACTTATTCCACACAAAATGATACTACTAGCTACTAGTTAGTACACTCTAAAAATGCTGGGTTAAAAACAACCCAAGTTGGGTTGGAAATGGACAAACCTAGAAATTGGGTTGTTTGAATGAGTCTATTCACTGGTTTCAAATAACCCAATTTCTGGGGTTTTCTATTTTCAACCATATTTGGGTTGTTTTTAACCCAGCGTTTTTTAGAGTGTAGTTAACATCGAGTTGTAAAGATTCATGTCGTCTCACGTTCAGATAAATGAGTTGAAAAATAGAGCGAGAGAGAGAGAGAGAGAGAGAGAGAGAGAGAGAGAGAGAGAGAGAGAGAGAGAGAGAGAGAGAGAGAGAGAGAGAGAGAGAGAGAGAGAGAGAGAGAGATTTGTTAAGTTTACTTTACATAATAGGAAGTCAGATCATAATTAAGATCCGTTCAGCTGCAGAGCTGTAATTCACAGGAAGTGCTGCTTTGATAGGCCTGTGTTAAGCATTGCCGTGAGGTGCAGAATAGTGAGAATATTGTGATTACAAGATTGAGAACAGAATCGAGGGAGGTGACGATAGCTTCACCCTTCTGCTTCGTAAAGCATAGCTGTCACAGACTGGCAAAGCACAACAGAACCTTCATTTTCTTGTGTTTTATCAGAAGCAATCACTGATTTCATAAGAGAGAGTCGCCCATTGAGTGAGTTGAAGTCCTGCGATGAAAAGATGATTTTAATAAGGGTATTTAGGCGTAATTATACCCCAGTTCTGACTTGATGAGGGTGAGTGGGTAAGGGACAACTGCACAGTGTGTGTGTGTGTGGGCTTTTAAGACAGATTGCACCATAAATACTTCCCATAATCACAGTTTAACTCTCGGCTCTGTAATCATTACATGATGGGCAAATGTCAATTGCTACATATGCCGATTTAGACATTTCTGATTTGGGGATTCTTTGTAAAGTGAGTTTTAAGTAAATTTAAATCTTGATGACATATTTAAACAGACATATATAATGTTATAAAAGTAGTTTTTTACTATTTCAAAATAGTTATTTTAAGTTGTTGTAAAAATATATTTTTCTCACTTTTTAATCAAATCAATGCAGCTATTTTGAGCAAACTTTTGAATGGCAGTGTATAATGGAGATAGAATAGAGAAATTAAATAACAGGGGGGGGGGGGGGGAGCATTATTGTTGTATTACCGATATTTTAAAAGTACAATCACTATTTACAGTATTGCTCATTGTATATATAACTTTTTTAATGTTTTTTTTATTTTTATAATTATAATTATTTTTATTTTTTATTTACACAGACAGCATCCACCCAGCGATTAGCGCTAAACTAGAAATGGTTTACCACTTTACTAATACATCAAATCTACAATAGCATCATTCTGATATGACTGTACAAGAAATACAAGAGGACAGCGTACCTGGAAAACACATTTACAACTGTCCTTTTGATCTAAAGTCTCCTGAGCATCTAGGAGTTTGCAAAACAAATTAAATGTGACTGGTTGATGGATGTGTTCATTTTTGATAGTCCCCTGAAAAGACAGGACACTTACCGAGGATCATAATGTGGTGTAATGCAGACGTTTAAAAATAGACATGGCTTGATGCATGGAGGCGGGGAGGGGACGCGCTACGAGATCTGAGGCCGGAGAAAAGGAGGAGGAGAAGGAAGAGTTATTAGGCCAACACAAAACTGATTGTCTATTCCTGCTGCAGAGCGGCGCACATAGCAGCCATGCAGTCTGAGGAAGCATGAACTGAATGGCAAGTGGGTGCTTAGGAAAGCAAGAAAGAGAGAAAGAAAGGGAGGGAGGTCAATGAGAATGAGTGTACAGGGAAACAAAGACCTACACTAATGAATGGGAAAGGTTAAGAGGGATGAGGAATAAGTAGTCTGGGAATGCTGCTATGTTTGGAGGCTGTGGTGGAAGGCCTGAAAATAACTATTTGTCAGAAACAACAGGAGACTATTTTTGGCACACAGGGCTCTGTGAACCAGGTCAGTGACACGAGCAACACATTGAGAGAAACAAGGCAACAGTTCCTCTTTTCCTTCTGTCTTTAACACACTCTATCAGAAACACATTTCCCATCTATCCTACACTCAAAATTCTGAGTAAAAAAAAATCCAATGTTGGGTCAAATATGGACTAACCCTAAATCTAGACGCACCCTAGCGGCAGCAAATTTAATCTGTCCGCAAGTGTCGTCTAGGAACTCTCAATACCCTTCTGAGCTGTATTCCTCACAATCTGGACGGGCCAATCACGTCGTGTATAGAGTCGGCGGGCGGGGCCGTAATGACGACGGCTGAGTTGCGTGCTTCTAGTAAACACAGAAACTGGCGAACGGCGGCGGTCTTTCGAATCAGCTTTGACCGCGACTCTGGAAGACTTTGAGTTAAGCTTTTCTTTGAGAAAAGAACAAAGAACGGCACTGAAGTCATTCTTAAAAAGGGAAGATGTGTTCGGAGTTTAGCCGACCGGATACGGTGAATGTTTAATCTGTCAGCGAGCTCTGTTTCACCTTCGTTGCTCTGGTTGGTGGTAGCGCTATCCTATCGCGTGCAGAGGGAGTTTGAAAGACAACCGTTTATCCCGCCCCTCAGATTGAGCCCTGTCTATGGTGAGTTTCCAGACCAAACATCTTGATGTGGGTCTGGCTTGTCAGGCTATACTAACCCAGCAGTTGGGTTGTTTTAACATTGGGTCAACCCAATCGCTGGGTTAAAATAACCCAATTGCTGTGTTAGTCCATATTTGACCCAACATTGGGTTAAAACAACCCAGCATTTTTTTGAGTGTACTGTGTGGGATTAGGGAGTCCCAGATCATATGTTGAACAGGTCAAAAGATGGCTGGATGACCATCTTTTCCTTTTTGTATTATTGGATTCTATCCTTGCAATGTCCAGCGATATTCAAGAGATTGGGTTTGCAATGATTTTCTGGTATACACACACACACACACACACACACACACACACACACACACACACACACACACACACACACACACACACACACACACACACACACACACACACACACACACACACACACCTTTCTGGTTGTCAGAGAGTCTTTTCCAGCTGTGCGATATATTTCCAGTATCAGCACTGGTACAGTGCCACTCTATTTGCGGCAACTGTAACCATTTTTTATTTTTATGTTTTACAAATACTACTGTTATTGTGTCACGGAATGTAGTTTTAAGATTTTTCTAGGAGAGAATATAGTTATTTAGACCTCAACTATGTGATTCATAAATAAACATATAACCTGTTTTAAAATTTGTTTAAAAGCTTTCACAGATGCGAGCTCCAGACCACCAACGGTCATTCCGTGCTCATGTACCTTCCGAGAGCAGCTTCACCTCGGCCAGTCCTTCAGGAATTTGCAGCTGGCTCTTACTGTATGTGGATAGAGGTTTAACATGATATATAATTCATTTGAGGTATATATTAAACGGACAATTGTTGGTCTTACTAATCTATTACTTGTTCTAGAGCAAACCAATTTGGGTTAAGGAGCAAGATAAGTTTCATAACTTTATATTTAGGCTACATTTATCTAAAATCATGTAGGGCCTAATAAAGTGCTGATTTTGTATGTTTGACTGAATAGTTTGCTTGTGTTTATTTCCTATTGTCTTATATAATAGCTATGGTTGGTAATTTAAATATTGTTCAATTAATATTATTTTATATAAATAATATGTCAAATGTATTATTGAGGAAGCCTCCGTTAGTGATTGTGATTTCGACTTAAGTGCCAGTTGCATTATTAAAGCATTAGATGTCTTTATTAGGGACTGGTTGTAAACAAGGATGTTGTTTTAGTGCTGTCTTGGGAAATCTTTCAAAAAGACAAAGGCAAAGATATTGCTTTCCTTAGTAAACATCAAACTTATTTTCTTTTTTTATAATGGATATAATATTATGGACATCAAACTGATGAATGAATACTACAGTGATGGCCAACACTATTAGAAAACCTGACAGATCTGAACATATTTGTTGCCTCCAAAACATGATTTAATTTTCATAATGTTCATGAAACATGCAGATGGTTGCGTGAACATCAAATATCAGAAGAAGTGAGTCATACTGTTTTTATCCGCTTTCAACTTTAATATTTGCCATGTCCACCTTTTGCAGCAATTACAGCATCACATCTCTCTGGCAAATATCAAATGTCAATATATTTCCTCTGAGAACTTCAACACTAAGGTTATCCCATACCTCCTGCAACTGAAGCCAAAGGCTATCCTTGAAAATTAAGTTTCATAACTTTATATTTTGGCAATTGTTTTTAATCCTGTATGGCCTTAGAGCGCTGCTTTAGTACAATTATATAATGCACATGTACAAAGCGCTGCTTTTTTGTACATATAAAGTGTCAAAATATTTCCTCCCATGCCTTCTGCAACTGAAGTCAAAGGCTTTCCTTTGAATGTACAATAGATTTGAACAGTTTATTTTTCAACTAGCCCCAAATGTGCTCAATGGGGTTGGCATCTGGACTTTAAAGAGGCCCATCCATCTCAGGTAGTTCCGGCAATAGTTAGAAGAATGTTTTGGGTCATTTTCCTCTTGAAAAAATGAATCCAGGCCCAATAAGATGACCAGATACCAATTTTCGCCACCACTGTACAGTATAGATGCAGGTGATACACTCGCTTAGTTTATCTCTCTCTCGTAATACAATAATACATTACGCTTCAATGAAGTGACTTACTAGTTCTAAAATGGTGTTTTAGAATTAGAAAACAAGGCTTGGGCTCATCTGTTAAACTGTCAACTTGAGATTTAAACCCATGGCAGAAGGAAGTAGTTCTGCACAAAAGAGTTTGTTTAAAGACAGTCCGTTTCTGTTTCTTATTTATTTACTCATTTGTGCTGTTGAAGTGTTGTCTAAATCCAATATTACACTCGTAGCCATGCAATATGCCTATATATCAGCGTACTGTGATTACCTGCGGCCTCTTGCCCTTGGCCGAATCAAAGCTGTGATATTGCTCGGATAGATGATTTATGGATAGAATTTTATTTATTTTTTGAACTCGAAAACTGCTTTTTATCAAGTTCATGGTATAAAAAAAAATACATTTTAAAAAAGTTTGCAATATTGTTTTTTCTACACACCTATTGAGAAGACATTTTGACATTTTTTTGATTGTTTTTAAAGCATCAGATTGCATTATATGGATTCACATAGATGGATCCTTTTTTAAGAAAAGAACAATCTGAAATTTATTCATCTGAAGAAACAAAGTCATAAATGTCTGGGATGGCATGGTGGGTCAGTCAAAGATAAGATACATTTCATTAATTAAGTACTTCACCCCCAATGACAATACATACTTTTTGTACTTGGTCAAAGACTTTGAATTAAGATTCAGCTTTCATCGGTCTCTGTCCACTGTTCATTCTGTCTTACAGACATTCTTATGCCCATACACAACACTCATAACTCCTCTGGCTCTACAATCCTCACATTTGCATGTCTCTCATGTCTGGCGGATCCAGCACTCAGATGCCGTATGCAGCCTTGCATTTAAACGCACACAAACTTGGAATGCAGAGGCCAGACTCCGGCACTGGGACTCAAGGGGAGCCTCTACAACCCTTTAAGGAACTGCTCTTAATACAGGGACATAATCCCATTTCATCAGTTCATTCTCCCCTGACGCTTCCTCTCTCATTTCATTTTTCCTTCTGAGTTATGGATCAGGGTGATGGAGTGGGAACGATGCGGCTCAAAGGAAGAATTTCCACTCGAGCCCCTGAGGCTTGCAGGAAATATCAATTCCCACCACCGCATCAGACAAATCAGACAGGCTCCTTCTATTAGTTTACAGCTTGCGGCTCACCTTTTTTCTCCTCTCACTAACTTCATTTCTCCTCTCCTTCTTTTTCTTCGCTTCCACAAACAACTGTAGGAAACGCACATTGCATACAGACTGCACTACTTAAAGGGGTAGTTTACCGAAAAATGACAATTTTGTCATTATTTACTCACCCTCCAGTTGTTTGTTTTTAAATGTTTCTTTTGCAGGGTGTATGAAGAACCTTTAATATCCCCCCCAAAAAACTTTCCATTCTTTATACTATAAAATGGTTAGTAAAAAAAAAAAAAAAAAAAACATTTTTAAAAGGACAACTCCAGTGAATTTTTGAGTTTATTTTGATCGTTATATCTTTGTGAGTACAGTCTATAGAGGAAAAATAAATAAAAATAAAAAAATAAACTCAATACTTTTATTCAGGATTCATTTAGGATTTAAGGATTAATTAAATTTTTTTGTATTATTATTATTATTATTATTATTATTATTATTATTATTATTTTTAATAGTATTTATTGCTAAAGCATTGCTCAATACTGAAGCTACATCTCTCTACACATTCAGCACAACCAATGACTATGCGGACCAAACTGTGAATCATGTTTCATTGCTTTCACACAAAATGCATTCAGTGACCACATTTTTAAAAATTCATGAACACTTTTGTCATTCATTCTTCACCATCTGCAAAACCATATACTTTCTGCACATTTTCCGAATGCTAACTCACTGCTTTCAAAACCTTTTTAGGGGTTAACAGCTTATGATCCAAGACAAGTAATGAAAAATGAAGACCAAGAGTCAGGATTAGAGGCCAACCGATACTGGATTTTACAGATACCAATAGCTAGGTTGGACCACGCTTACCGATAACCGATTAATTGACCGATAGTTTTTAAAAAGATACTAGATTAAAATAATAATAATAATAATAATAATAATAATAATAATAATAATAATAATTTTAATAATAACAAATAAAAAAAACACACAAAACATTACAAAAAATGTAAATAAAAAATGCCATTTTATTACAAACAGTACTGAACCATGAAAATGTTCTAAATTGCATATTTAAATATGAATATATTAAAATGACAAGTTCTAACAGAAAAAAAACTACAGAAAATAACTAAAACATTAAAATATTACAAATAAATGTTTCTTTAGCTATAACCTAGAAACATGTAACTGAATGTCAGATAACAGACTACAAGTCCCATTTATTAAATGCAAAATTTAGGATTTATTAGCTTATTTAGCTAGCTTAGATGAATGATATGCAATATACATTTTACACCATGTAATAATAGTTGAGCAATACAATTGTATCTTAATCATTCATGTTAGTTCATAGTGCATAAAAAATGGTTAACCGATAAAACTAACAATCAATAATACTTCTACAGCATTTATTAACCTTACTTAATATTACAAATAGAATATTGGATATAATGGATTATAATGGATTATTGTATTATATTCAGTGTTATATCATATAAATCCAAACAGTTTGCTTTTTTTAGAACACAACAGTTTTCTGATCAAAATAACTAAATATGTATTGAAATCGAATGCGTTTCTGATGTGTTTATATTTCTGTCGGATGCATGACCATATAGTCTGGTTTCTTAAATCACTAGTTGTTACATCGCTTTTACTGCTTAAGGTAAATGTTACTGCCAATGTTAGCCTCCTCTCAGCCTCGACGACAAAGTAAAGTACATACATACTGCTGTTCTTTCGCTGCTAAAGCATCTAGTCACCAAAAAATAAAAAAATAAATAAAAAATTGCACCCTTTTTGTGCTGCAAAGAAACACAAAAAGTGCCCCAAATACCAAGATTTGTATACCGCTTATTAGCTCATTAGCTGAGCGAAGGCTTCTGGTGGGGGTGTAGACTCGTAGGAGTGAGTCGAAGTATGCGGGTGCTGAGCTTGTGGAAGATCCATAAGCAAGAGTCAGGGCTTTGAATTTGATCCGGGCAGCGAGTGGAAGCCAATGCAGAGAGATGAATAGAGGTGTGACATGAGCCATTTTGGGCTCATTGAATATAAGACATGCCGCAGCGTTCTGGATCATTTGCAGTGGTTTGATTGCACAAGATGGAAGTCCAGCCAGAAGCGCATTGCAATTTATATCTGGAAGCCGGACTAAGTGAGCAAACACTGTTTCTGCACTCCTGACATGTTAGGGGTGTTTGATACCTCCAAAACCCAAACGCACGACGCCTTGTCTCTATCAAGTGTTTTAGTAACGCATCACACATCTCTAGGCCAGACCCTCAGTCACTCCTCAGAGACTAAATACACACTTTGGAAAACAAGAAACAATCAGGGGTTCTCTTAAGCAAAATCATAACTGGAAATAATCATTATAATAATATAGGAAGATAAATATTGATTAAGTCTTTGATTATGAATATAATTTTAACTATATATAATTATATATTCCTAATTAACTTCATAATCAAAGACAAAGACACACACGCACGCACACACAGGTATATTGAAACAGCAGTGGATTTCAGAATCCCCCTTTCAACCTACAAAAGCACATGCAAATCAGAAGATGAATTCTCTGATACAGTAGTTTTTTTAATTTTTTTTTTTTTTTAAACTATGATTGCTTTTGAATGATTTTGTTTGGAAACATGGATCAAAGAAGAGTGGCAGAGAGAGGGAGGAAAAACCTCACGGTACTGTCCATCCATCCATCCATCCATCCATCCATCCATCCATCCATCCATCCATCCATCCGTCCACCCGTCCATCCATCCATCCATCCATCCATCCATCCATCCATCCACCCGTCCATCCATACGTCCACCCGTCCATCCATCCATCCATCCATCCATCCATCCATCCATCCATCCATCCATCCATCCATCCATCCATGAGCATGTCCTGTGTAGGGTTGTGGGGAGGCTGGAGACTTTCCCACCCCTTGTCATAGGTCTAAGGCAGAAAACACCCTGGATAGATGGCCAGTCCATCACAGGGATAGACCACACACACAAATTCAAATTCACACTCACACCTACCGCCAGACTTAATCTCCAATTCACTGTCCTGTTATGACTTCTGATTGTGGGGGAAATCCAGACAAAACCAACATACAAACTCCACACAGAACAGCCTCCAATACTACAAATATGGGATTTTTAGACTATATAACATCACATTTAAATGAGTCAGTTATCCCACCATAATTGTGCATTTTGCTAATTAACGTTCAACAGTTACATATAATTTTCTTGGGACTGACTAGGATAAGAGATTGTACTGGCACGGTATTTAGCCCTGTCATTGTAATGACATTCAATAAAAAATGCTTACAAACAGAGGTACACAAAACAAACAATGTTTCCCTTTCAGTCGGTCACGTTCGACGTACGTCAGAACTGAACCGACGAATGGGATCTTACTTTAGAGACCAATCCTACTTCGAGCATCTAACAACGAGCCAATGAAATTTGGCATGCGATCACGCATTCCACGCTCCGCCCCGCAGCACGGGTATAAATAGGAAGTGGAATGGTAGATCAGCGCTTTCTACTTCGGAGCCGAGCAGTGCTTACTGTTTCCTACGAAGAGTGTCTGACTACGAGTCAAAGAGTGTTGAGTGAGAGAGTCTGCCAGTGCGGGTGATACGGCGCGTCAGTGAGAGACCGTCTGATCAGTGATCAAGCGATCTAAAGGAGCTTGTTGGTTCGCTGAGCGTTCCCATACAAACTGTTGGTTCGCTGAGCGTTTCCCATACAAACTGTTGGTTCGCTGGGCGTTACACACACACAAATACACATCACTGAGAGCTCACACAGGCTTGCAGAACGAACTGTGTGGAGCCGCGGTCATCTCCCTGAGTGCTTCAGCACACTAAAAGAGCAGCTTTCCATTCACAAAAGAGCAACACGGTTTGACCCTGCGTCTTTTTCAAGATGTCATTCAAACCGTGTATTCCTGGTATGCAACTGTTTCCTGTCCTCTTTGACGGCCACGAGCGCATGTGAGATTGCGATCGTGGGTGATTCATGTTCTGGTAAAAGAACATGGTCATGTCGGCGCGTTGTTCGTCTCCCCCTTCTCATAAAGGGCTTGAGTGTTCAGCGCGCCGTGTGCCGTCGAGCGGCCGGCTGACAGCGGTGGTTGTCACGACAACTGGCGCGCGTCAGTCGGCGCTCTAGATGCGCGGTCGAGACTATGAAACCTCAGATGGGGTCGAGTCCCTTCGCCTATCCCCCGATCTAGTTCATTTCTAGTGTTACTGGAAAAGGGCTACTTTGGCTGATAAGCGCTGGTGGCCTGAGGATTACAGTGGGGATTCCCCGCCGGGTAAATCCCCTCGGGCCCCCACTCCTCTATCGCATCAAAAGCATGCTGAGACTCTGTTCGTGGGTGGTACGGATTCTCTCATGAGAACACGACCACGTCAGGGCATTGTTCGCCTTGCCTTCTTCATAGAGGCTTGAGCGCTCAGTGCGCTGTGTGCCGTTCTGACGGCCACGTTCACTGTCTCGCATGCCTGCTGGTAGTTGAAGGTGGAATCGCTGATCCTAAAGAGAAAAGGGCTTAGCGTTTCATTTTTGGCTCTGGCAGAGGACAGATGTCAGTTGCTGCATCGGAGAGAGGGAAATATGGAGGGTCAAAAGGGCCAAAAATGAGACAAAAAAAAAAAAAAAAAAAAGTATCATTGTTTTCCCTCTCTCACTGCCCTCTGCCCTGCACGCACGAGGGTAGTCCCAGCCCAGGGGTTGTGCAGGAACTGCGTGCGGTGTTGGACCTCGCCCTATGGGCGACGAAAATCACTGCACGCTCCCTGGGTCAGGCGATGTCCACACTAGTGGTCCAGGAATAGGGGGCTAACCTGGCAGATATGCGCAAGAAAAGCCTGTCTGTCGGGCTGGCCTCCTCGGCGGCACCATCGAGAACTTTGCCCAGCAGTTCTTGGTGGCCCAAGAGCAGACGGAGGCGTTGCACCAGGGTGCCGACGACCAGCTGCTCGGTCGTCGGTCGCAGCGCCTCTGCCGGCTCGTCGCCGAGGGCATCCCCTCCTGCGTCCGCCTCCACCCTGCTAGAGCCGAGCAGCAGCCTCCACTGGAGGAGCAGGGTGCCGGACGCGAGGGACGCCCAACCCGTCCAGGGCCCGCTAACCGGCAGGCAAGCGCAAGGGGACGCGGCCCTGAGACGGGCCGGCTAGGGAGAACAGGTGCTGCTCGGGGGAGACGATGTTCGCATCCCTCCCCCACCCCCCCGGAGGAGGACCGGGGGGCCCTGACTGGTTTCGGTTCTGCCACTGGCTCTCCGGAGTCCAGCGGTACCCACATTTTAAGAGCAGTTTCCTCTCTCTCTGGGCCCCAAGAGGGTCAGGTTGGCAGTGTGCGACGCCCACGGGCCTTGTCACTCCTTTCCTACCCTCCCGTCGCCAGGGGGCAGTTGTGTGGGCCTCGAGGACGCCCCCGGGCCTTCTCACCCACACACTTCCTCTCTCGTGAGCACTCAGTCAACACTCCGGGCCGCCCACGGGCCTCCCGGGTCGGGGCTGAGTGCTTCACTTCCCTGCCTCCGGGCAGTGGGCAGCAGAGTGGGCTCCGAGGACGCCTCCGGGCCTTCTCACCCACTCTCTGTCCAAACCAGGAGTGCTCAGGCAACACTTCGGGCCGCCTCCGGGCCTCCCGAGTCGGGCCAGAGTACTCCGCTTCGCTGCCCCACCCCGGGCATGTCTGTGGTGCGGTTGGTCCCGCTTGCACGGTCTCTGGGGGCCTGGCTAGGTCTCCCCGGGCCGTCTCGCTGGCTCATCCGTACCATCAGACTCGGCTACGCGATTCAGTTCGCGCGCCGGCCGCCCAAGTACAGGGGCATCCTCTTCACCTCCGTGCGAAGCAGCGATGCTCAGGTCTTGAGGTCAGAGATCGAGGTCCTACTGGCGAAGGACAGGATCGAGCCGGTTCCTCCAGCCGATATGAAGACGGGGTTCTATAGCCCCTACTTCATTGTGCCCAAGAAAGGGGGTGGGTTACGGCCAATCCTGGACCTGCGAGTTCTGAATCGGGCCTTGCACAAGCTCCCGTTCAGGATGTTGACGCAGAAACGCATTTCCAATGCATCCGTCCCCAGGATTGGTTTGCAGCAATCGACCTGAAGGATGCGTACTTCCGTGTGTCTTTCTCCCTCAACACAGACCGTTCCTACGTTTGGCGTTCGAGGGGAAAGCATATCAGTACAAGGTCCTGCCCTTCGGGCTGTCCCTGTCGCCCCGCGTCTTTACGAAGGTCGCGGAGGCAGCCATTGTTCCGCTCAGAGAACGCGGCGTTCGGATTCTCAACTACCTCGACGGTTGGCTGATCCTAGCCCAGTCGAAGGACCAGTTGTGCGAACACAGGGACTTGGTGCTCAGTCACCTCAGCCAGTTGGGCCTTCGGGTCAACTGAGAGAAGAGCAAACTCTGTCCTACACAGAGGATCTCTTATCTCGGTATGGAGCTGGACTCGGTCAACCGGACGGCGCGCCTCACCGAGGAGCGAGTCCAGTCGGTGTTGAACTGCTTGAATATGTTCAAGAGCAGGACAGCGGTCCCACTGAATTCTTTCAGAGGCTCCTGGGGCATATGGCATCTGCAGCCGCGGTCACGCCGCTCGGATTGCTTCATATGAGACCGCTTCAACGCTGGCTCGAAGGCCGAGTCCCGAGGTGGGCGTGGCAGAGCGGTCAGTACCGGGTCCCAGTGACTCCTTACTGCCGCCAAACCTTCAGCCCGTGGTCCAGCACTTCGTTTCTCCGGGCCGGGGTGCCCCTAGAACAAGTGTCCAGGCATGCTGTGCTATTCACGGATGCCTCCACCACAGGCTGGGGGGCCACGTACAACGGGCATGCAGTTGCTGGTCTGTGGACGGGGCCGCAATTGCATTGGCATATCAATTGCCTCGAGTTACTGGCAGTACATCTGGCACTCCGCCGCCTCAAGGGGCCGCTGCGTGGCAAGCATGTACTGGTCCGTACGGACAGCACCACGGCCGTTGCGTACATCAACCGTCAGGGTGGTCTACGCTCCCGTTGTTTGCTCCAACTCGCCCGCCACCTCCTCCTGTGGAGTCAGAAGCAGCTGAGGTCGCTTCGGGCCATTCATGTCCCTGGTGTGCTGAACCAGACAGCCGACGAGCTCTCTCGTCAGCCGACACCTCCGGGAGAGTGGCGACTCCACCCCCAGGCGGTCCAGCTGATATGGGACCAGTTCGGAGCCGCACAGGTCGACCTGTTTGCCTCTCCGGACTCGACCCATTGCCAGTGGTACTATTCCCTGACCGGGGGTACCCTCGGCACAGATGCACTGGCGCACAGCTGGCCCCGGGACCTACGCAAGTATGCGTTTCCCCCAGTGAGCCTTCTTGCACAGACTCTGTGCAAGGTCAGGGAGGACGAGGAGCAGGTCTTGTTAGTTGCGCCGTATTGGCCCAACCGGACCTGGTTCCCAGAACTCACACTCCTCGCGACAGCCCCTCCTTGGCCGATTCCCCTGAGGAAGGACCTTCTTTCTCAGGGACGGGGCACACTATGGCACCCGCGTCCAGACCTCTGGAATCTTCATGTCTGGTCCCTGGACGGGACGCGGAGGTTCTAGATGGACTACCACAAGCTGTCGTAGACACCATCGCTTCAGCTAGAGCCCCCTCTACGAGGCGCCTCTATGCGCTGAAGTGGAACCTGTTCGTTGAGTGGTGCGCTTCCCGCCGGGAAGACCCCCGAAGGTGTTCGATCAGTGTCGTGCTTTCCTTCCTGCAAGATGGGTTGGAGAGAAGGCTGTCTCCCTCCACCCTCAAGGTATATGCTGCAGCAATAGCAGCGTACCATGATGTAGTAGAAGGTAAGTCCGTGGGGAAGCACGACCTAATCGTCAGGTTCCTCAGAGGTGCGAGGAGACTAAATCCTCCTCGTCCATCCTCGATACCCTCTTGGGACTTAGCTCTAGTGCTCCGAGCACTTCAGAGCCCTCCCTTCGAGCCTTTGGCGTCTGGTGAGCTGAAAATCTTGTCAATGAAGACAGTGCTCCTGACGGCATTGGCCTCGATCAAGAGGGTAGGGGACCTGCATGCACTTTCGGTCAACGAATCGTGCCTAGAGTTCGGGCCAGGTAACTCTCACGTTGTCCTGAGACCCCGGCCCGGATATGTGCCCAAGGTTCCTACCACTCCCTTCCGGGATCAGGTGGTGAACCTGCAAGCGCTGCCTTCGGAGGAGGCAGACCCAGCCCTGGCTTTGCTGTGTCCGGTCCGCGCTCTTCGCGCTTACGTTGACCGGACCCAAAGCCTTCGGACCTCAGAGCAACTCTTCGTCTGTTACGGAGGCCAGCAGAAGGGAAAGGCTGTCTCCAAGCAGAGGTTAGCCCACTGGATAGTGGATGCTATAGTCTTGGCCTACCAGTCCCAAGACGTGCCTTGCCCGTTCGGTGTAAGAGCTCACTCCACTCGGAGTGTTGCTTCTTCCTGGGCGCTGGCTCAAGGCGCCTCGCTGACAGACATATGTAGAGCTGCGGGCTGGGCGACACCTAACACGTTTGCTAGATTCTATAGCTTACGTGTAGAGCCGGTATCTTCCCGCATCCTCGCCCCCAGTGGCCAGGAGCGCTAAGTGCCCGTTCTAAGTGTCGGCTTGCGAAACGCCACTCCCGCCCTCTGGGCCGGATACGTGCGTCTATTGTCTCCAGTTGTGTTCCCCGGGAAACCGGCTAACCCTGTCGAGCTCCTCCGTCACCCCTCCGGTGTCAGACGTTGCGGACCGTCTGACGCCAGGCCTGCACCCGTATGCTTGTGAAACGTGGCTGTAGGCTGGGTTCCATATGTAGCGGTTCCCTCACGGCAACCCCATATGTGTATTCTTCCACGGTATCAGCTACCCTTCGGGCTAGCCCCGTGTCTTTCCCTCGACAGAGCCCGCTCTGTCGTCTCTGGGCGTGTTCTTTCCCCCCTTCAATCAGGCTGGAACCACCCCAGAGACTGCCATATGTTGCACTACCCTGCCAGGTTAGTCCTTATGTGTATTCTGCCACCTCTCCTTCCCTGAAGGACGTGGCCCCGCAGCGTACCCTCTCTCTCAAATACGAGGTAGGCACGCTTTCCCAGCGTTATCCAATAGTCATTCTGAGTGGGTCTTGCAGAAACAGCAGTGACTGTACTCCCTGCTTGGAGCCCTGACTTCCGTACCATACTAGACGGTGCAGTGCGCTCAAGCAGGACGCTGGAAGGGCCAGCATCCTGGCGTTTTCCATAGGGATCCCATTCGTCGGTTCAGTTCTGACGTACGTCGAACGTGACCGACTGAAAGGGAACGTCTCGGTTACGTATGTAACCCTCGTTCCCTGAAGGAGGGAACGGAGACGTACGTCCCGTCGCCAGATGCTGTGCTTCCGCTGGGAGTCCGGTCACCTTTCGGCTCCTCAGCAGAAAAAGCGCTGATCTACCATTCCACTTCCTATTTATACCCGTGCTGCGGGGCGGAGCGTGGAATGCGTGATCGCATGCCAAATTTCATTGGCTCGTTGTTAGATGCTCGAAGTAGGATTGGTCTCTAAAGTAAGATCCCATTCGTCGGTTCAGTTCTGACGTACGTCTCCGTTCCCTCCTTCAGGGAACGAGGGTTACATACGTAACCGAGACGATTTACTGTTATTTTACTAGTGTCTCTCGCTGGCAAGCGAAGGTGAGAGTGCCATTACACTGCAGCTGTGGTAAGTTCATGCTCGTGTCTCATGGACCTGTGTCAGCACAACGGTGTAAATCACACTTGCTTTAGTGATAGATGACACCCACTAAGATGCCAGACAGGACCGGCTTGCAGTCTGTAATGGAGCACAACACTCAGCTCAAACTCAAACTACAGAAAAGAGGGAGGTTGAAGGAGGATTGCTGCGTAGACAATCTTTATATGCCAATATTAATCTGATTTCCAAAATCTCAATGAACAACGATACTCTTAAATGCAAGTACTTAACATAAATCTTAAGGGTAAGGTCTGGTTCTTGGACAACAGGAGTCTCTGGACTTAAGTCAGCTCTAGTGGTGAAAAATTTGTGGACTTTTTTGTGGTCATGTATATAGTATACATACATACATACATATGACCACATTAAGCACTTTTGTAAAACTTCCTTCCACCACCTTCGCAAGCATCTCCAAACTCTGACCCAGTTTAACCTTTCCAGATGCAGAGAAACATGTCCATGCCTTTGTCTCCACCAGGCTGGACTACTGCAATGGACTCTTCAGTAGGATTTCTGGCAGAAATATCCAGATGCTTCAATACATCCAGAACAGTGCTGCCAGAGTCATTATGAGAGTCCATAAATATGATCACATAACTCCCGTCCTACACTCATTGCATAGGTTTCCTGTTTCATCCCGGATCAAAATCCTCCTGCTCACACAAATGCATCACTGGACATGCACCACCATAGCTACAGGAACTCTTCACTTTGAAATCCTCCACCTGCACCCTCAGATCTTCAGGCCACCTGCTTCCTTAAGTCCCCACCACCAGGCTTCGTACCATGGGAGATTGAGCTTTCTGCTCGGCTGCACCGCAGCTTTGGAACCACCTTTCCAGTGAGCTGACAGCAGTACAGAGCCTGGACATGTTTAAAGCTGAACTGAAGACTTTTATGTTCAGAAAGGCTTTTATGTGTTGATTGTTTGTATTATTCTATATTTTTTACTTTTTATTCATTTTGTTATGTTTCCCTTTTTCCATTGTTGCACTTTGAGATTCTTCAGAATCAAAAGTGTGTTATGAATAAATTCTCTGATCCACACATCTCCAGTATGCCAATCTCTACTCTTGTTCTTGTTCCAAGTTACCTTCCTGTCCACAAAGCCTTCAGAAGACAGTAAAGGCTTATGTCATGCCTGAGCTGAAACTGAATCTGAAACTTTAACATTGAACATAAATGCAATGTTTAGGCATTCTTGTTATTTATATTATATTGAATTTTAGGTTGCACTATGTTAACCTTTTTAAAGTAATTTGAAATAGATTTTTATATTTTTATATATGATTCTCTTTATATATTTGTATTTGCATTATGAATATAACATGGCAATTGAATGCACTAAATTGGTTTAGTTTTCACAAATGTTAATGTATGCAGTTTTTTTTTTCTAAAAAGGAAACAAATTAGTTGTTCATTTTAAGAGACCTATCTTACGTTATTTTGTATATTTAGTGTTGCTCTTTAATAAAGAAAACATACTTCTTATCTGTTTACTTGATTGAATTATCGGTAGAATACTCGATATTACTAAAATAATCGATAACTGCAGCCCTAAAGCAAACCCTTTGTGTTGTAGTCAAGACCACCTAAACCGTGACCGAGTCAAGACCAAAACCAACATGTGCCGAGACCAATACAAGACCAAGACTTTGTGGGGTTGAGACCAAGACCAAGACAGCGAGAGACCAGGCAAGACTTCAATTAATCTAAAAGATCCATATATACGGTCTTAGAAATGTCTTGATGAATAAATACATGAATAAAAAAAAATGAATAAATTAATAAATGCCATTGAAATAGTAAGACACTGTTACCAATCAAATCACTAACTTTTTCCACTAACAATTACACTTGCATAAATAATGTTCAGATTAATTTAACATTAAAACATTAACATTATTGAACAGTCACAGAATAATTTATTCAACCAATTAGTTCAAAGCAGCTGATTAATTTAATAACAAAACATTGCCAAATGAGCAAAGACATAATTTAATAATTAATTAATTGTCATTTAATATTAACTTCTTGTTTATTGAACGTTTGTATGAATCAATATCATTTGCAGTCACACTTGAATACATGACAACAGCTCTCTTGCGATATTGCTTAATTATATTCTAAATTTCAGAATTTGTTTGTGGACATTAATATTAATTTTGGGCATTTTTTGAGACCATGCTGCATTGATTTTGAAACTGGCAGCACAGTAACACAAGAAATCACATTACAAAGAAGTTATTGATTGCATTTAAAGCAGTTAGTTTTACATTAAATCACAGTAATGATGTTAAATCAGACAAAGCACTGGAAATTTAGTGATATCCTTGCAGTTGTGTTCTTGACTGGTCTTGAGGTAAAATCCAGAGTCCTCTAAGTCTGAGACCAAGACAAGACTGAGGAGCAATGAAGTCAAGACAGAGACAAGACCTTCAAAAATGGTCTAAAGACCGGTCTCGAGACCAAGACCAGTCTTGTGTACTACAACACTACAAAACATCATCTAAGCAAGGGGTGTCAAACTCAAATACACAGTGGGCCAAAATTAAAAATATATGTACAAGTCGATGGTTGGACTGGCTCAATATTTATTGCAAAACTTATTGAAAGGAACTTACTGGACATATTAAACTTGGAACTAACAAAGCTTAAGCTATTGCCTAAAAAAACACACACACACACACACACACACACACACACACACACACACACACACACACACACACACACACACACACACACACACACACACACACACACACACACACACACACACACACACACACACACACACACACACACACACACACACATTGAATAAATGAAAATCAGTTGCATTCATTTCTTTTCCGGAGTCATGTTTTATGATTTTTGAAATTCGGTACCATTATGTGACTAGCACACATACATTTAAAATATTCCATCGGCCCCTACATAGTTAAGGCGAACGTCACTGACTTAATTTCTTTGGTGACGCATCATGCTGTCATGTGACACTGCGCATCCAAAACAGCACTGTATGATAGATGAGCAAAGCCTTGCGCTCACAGGCGCCCGATTGACGTACTGGCAATTCATTTTGTGATTTGTAGTATTAGTTGTGCTTGCAATATACTTGTGGGCCAGATCTAATAGTACTTAGACATTATCCTGCGGGCCAAAGATAGTTGCACAACAGGCCAGATTTGGCATTATACATTAAATTATCCTGTGGGCCTTGAGTTTGACATGTGATCTAAGCAAACGAAGAGCCATGACTTATCTGATCCTGAAAACTCACACAAAGCGGAAACGTTTGACACTCTACATTCTCTTTGTATTAAAGGCAATGGTAACATTTTTTTTTCTTCTTCTTCTGTATAAAACCTTGAAAATTATAATTATTTGCTTTAGACATCTCTGAATCAACATCTCTGAACATCTCTGATCTATTTCTTAGAAAACGAACAAAAATGTGCAGACTAAAAAAATAAAAAAAGTATTTCGTATATGAGTCTTTCATATTTCATCTATATGGGAGAGAAAGTTTCTGAAGAGCTGAATATTATAGTCGAGTTATCCCGGGAGACTCTGAAAATGGGAATTAGACATTACAAGCGCATTTCATTCATTACACTCAAAAAGATGTGCACTCGCTATTCTGAGGAGACATTTATATAAGGGGGAATGGAAATTGTTCAAAAGGTTTTTTTTTTTTTTTTTGTAGATGAATGATTTTACTTTTTTACCTTTTGATGTTGTCTGGAAACAGGGTTAATAATTAATTATTGTCCATTTAATACAAAAGTTTCTTGTTTACAACATCAGAGGCAACACATAATGCTGCTAATGGTCATCAGAACCATTGTGAGGCTGGATGGAATCTTGCATTTGTGGCTTTTCAGCATCTATATTAACATGTTACATTACCACTAAAAGTGTAAACAGTACACTCTACAGCACTGCACAAAAAAACAGAGAAATCACTCACTCAATAAAAACAAAACAAAAAAACAACAACGTCAAAATGGTGAAATTGCACTGTATCGATCAACACAATCTTTTCCAGCACAGGCTTTTACCATATAATGGAGTTAACTTCACACCTTTTCTTTCATTGCTTAAAAAAAAGTAAAAAAAGAAGAAGAAGAAAAAAGAAAGAACAGTTACAGTCACAGTCTTCTATTCAGTATGGTTGACTGAATCCTATGACCAAAATGTACTCCAAAAATGTTTAAAAAATGACAATGTGGCTATGATAGATGTGACCAGTAAAGGAAAAAGAACATGGAGCCAGCAGGCTAAGGCTAATGCTTAAGGGTCACAGTGGTGAAAAATACCAGTATACCAGTTCATACTGAATACCGGTATTTATTTTAATGTTATTAATTTTGATGATACTGCAATACCGGTATATGTTGTTTAAACAACGTTCGGAACGCGGCACAGCACGACACTTTTTAAGAAGGGTCCAGTTTCACTGTTGCACTGGCTGAATCCTGGCCTGAATCCGAAATCACTTACTGAAGCATTGTTCACTTTCCCCTAAGTTATTCACTAATATAGTTCACTTAAAGGAGTGAATTAAAACGACTGCGTGAAGTCGGACAGCCAGTGTGTGTACATCTGTACACTCAGTATTGGGCAGTATTTTCTCTCTCAATCAGTAGAAAATGTGGTTAACACCTGTTCATGGCATATGGAGAAAAAAATATTGTCAAATACTGTGAAACTGATATGATTTAGAACAAAAAGTGTTCTATACATTTTTGGTCATACTGCCAAGCACTCACTCACTCACTCACTCACTCACTCACTCACTCACTCACTCACTCACTCACTCACTCACTCACTCACTCACTCACTCACTCACTCACTCACTCACTCACTCACTCACTCACTCACTCACTCACTCACTCACTCACTCACTCACTCACTCACTCACTCACTCACTCACTCACTCACTCACTCACTCACTCACTCACTCACTCACTCACTCACTCACTCACTCACTCACTCACTCACTCACTCACTCACTCACTCACTCACTCACTCACTCACTCACTCACTCACTCACTCACTCACTCACTCACTCACTCACTCACTCACTCACTCACTCACTCACTCACTCACTCACTCACTCACTCACTCACTCACTCACTCACTCACTCACTCACTCACTCACTCACTCACTCACTCACTCACTCACTCACTCACTCACTCACTCACTCACTCACTCACTCACTCACTCACTCACTCACTCACTCACTCACTCACTCACTCACTCACTCACTCACTCACTCACTCACTCACTCACTCACTCACTCACTCACTCACTCACTCACTCACTCACTCACTCACTCACTCACTCACTCACTCACTCACTCACTCACTCACTCACTCACTCACTCACTCACTCACTCACTCACTCACTCACTCACTCACTCACTCACTCACTCACTCACTCACTCACTCACTCACTCACTCACTCACTCACTCACTCACTCACTCACTCACTCACTCACTCACTCACTCACTCACTCACTCACTCACTCACTCACTCACTCACTCACTCACTCACTCACTCACTCACTCACTCACTCACTCACTCACTCACTCACTCACTCACTCACTCACTCACTCACTCACTCACTCACTCACTCACTCACTCACTCACTCACTCACTCACTCACTCACTCACTCACTCACTCACTCACTCACTCACTCACTCACTCACTCACTCACTCACTCACTCACTCACTCACTCACTCACTCACTCACTCACTCACTCACTCACTCACTCACTCACTCACTCACTCACTCACTCACTCACTCACTCACTCACTCACTCACTCACTCACTCACTCACTCACTCACTCACTCACTCACTCACTCACTCACTCACTCACTCACTCACTCACTCACTCACTCACTCACTCACTCACTCACTCACTCACTCACTCACTCACACACACACACACACACACACACACACACACACACACACACACACACACACACACACACACACACACACACACACACACACACACACACACACACACACACACACACACACACACACACACACACACAAAATACAGAATTCATTCTTTAAAAAAAGTTCAATGCTACAAATATGCACCCTCCGAAAGGATTATTAGGAACACCATACTAATAGTGTGTTTCACCCCCTTTCGCCTTCAGAACTGTCTTAATTCTACGTGGCATTGACTTAACAAGGTGCCGAAAGCATTCTTTAGAAATGTTGGCCCATATTGATAGGATAGTATCTTGCAGTTGATGGAGATTTGTGGGATGCACATCCAGGGAACAAAGCTTCTGTTCCACCACATCCCAAAGATGCTCTATTGGGTTGAAATCTGGTGCATGTGGGGGCTAGTTTAGTACAGTGAACTCATTGTCATGTTCAATAAACCAATTTGGAATTATTCAAGCTATGTGACATGGTGCATTATCCTGCTGGAAGTAGCCATCAGAGGATGGGTACATGGTGGTCATAAAGGGACGGACATGGTCAGAAACAATGCTCAGGTAGGCTGTGGCATTTAAACAATGCCCAATTGGCACTGATGGGCCTAAAGTTTGCCAAGAAAACATCCCCCACACCATTACACCACCACCACCAGTCTGCACAGTGGTAACAAGGCATGATTCTTCTCATTCTATTTATGCCAAATTCTGACTCTACCATCTGAATGTCTCAACAGAAATCGAGACTCATCAGACGAGACAACATTTTTTCCAGTCTTCAACTGTCCAATTTTTGTGAGCTTTTGCAAATTGCAGCCCCTTTTCCTATTTGTAGTGGAGATGAGTGGTACCCAGTGGGCTCTTCTGCGGTTGTAGCCCATCCGCCTCAAGGTTGTGTGTGTTGTGGCTTCACAAATGCTTTACTGCATACCTCGGTTGTAACAAGTGGTTATTTCAGACAAAGTTGCTCTTCTATCAGCTTTAATCAGTTGGCCCATTCTCCTCTGACCTCTCGCATCATCAAGGCACTTTTGCCCACAGGACTGCCACATACTGGATGTTTTTCCCTTTTCACACCATTATTTGTAAATCCTAGAAATAGTTGTGCGTGAAAATTCCAGTAACTGAGCAGATTGTGAAATACTCAGAATGGCCCGTCTGGCACCAACAACCATGCCACGCTCAAAATTGCTTAAATCAACTTTCTTTCCCATTCTGACATTCAGTTTGGAGTTCAAGAGGTTCCCTGCGTCCCAATTCGCATACTATCCATCCTAAATAGTATTCGAAAATAGAATTAGTATGTCCCAAATCGTAGTATGTTGAAAAGAGTATTCCAAAGATTCCCGGATGGTTTACTATTTCCGGTCCGAATTCGTAGTATGGATCGATGGGCACTCCAACGGCTGATATTGCCCACAAACCATTGCGAGTTGGACGAGGATTCGATTAGAACTACAAACGCGGATAAAAAACGTTAAAAAACTACAAACATGACGGCTGTGCGAGTTTGACGGTTAAGTAGAGAAGTTTAGATAAAGGGGTCATGAACATGAACATAAGCCCAGGATTACAGTGGCAAAGAGAGATCCAACTGAAATAAACACCAGCTAAAAAAAAAAAAAAAAAAAAAAAATAAGTTTGATAGCAGTTTGATAGCACATGTGCTGCAAATACTCACAATAGACCAAATACAGAAACAATCTGAAAAAGTTTACACCACAACCACATTCAGAAATCCGCTGCAAAGCTCAATGCGCTGTAACTTTTTGTTTATCTTAAAGAGTTAGTTCACCCAAAAATAAAATAGATGTCATTAATGACTCACCCTAATGTTGTTCCACACCTGTAAGACCTTCATTCATCTTCGAAACACAGTTTAAGATATTTTATATTTTAGTCCCAGAGGATAATGCAGTTAATGCCCACTTCACTGTCCATTTCCAGAAAGGGAATAAAAACATCATCAAAGTAGTCCATATGTGACATCAGTTGGTTGATTAGAGTCTCTTGAAGCATCGAAAATACATTTTGGTCCAAAAATATCAAAAACTACGATTTTATTCAGCATTGTCTTCTCCTCCATGTGCCTCCAAAAAGAATCAAACGGTTCATGAATCAGTGAATCGATCAATAATTCGGGTCGCCAATGTCACGTGATTTCAGCAGTTTGACGCAAACCGAACTGCTGCTAACCCTTTAACATCCTAATCATATCTGTTTTGTGAGTATGATATTTGCAGTGTGTTTGTGTTTCTGTATTTGGGTGTATTGTTAATATTTCCATCACACGTGTCACACGAGACTTTTACTCTATTTGCTGGCGTATTTATCTAGGCCATCGTACATTATAGCCAAAAGTGCTCATAGTAAAAGCAGCACCTGGTTTACACTCCTGCTAAGCTGACGTTTTGCAGTAACGGGATGTGCAAAACAGGCCAAATAATGCCGGCCGGTGGACTAAACTGAGCTGGATAGAGTCAGTGCCCACACAAGATCCAAACATGTCTCCATGGAGATGCGTCAGCACCGGGATCATTTGAGTGCCAGTGCCGCAGCTGGACGAGAGGTTCACAGCAGTCACAACTGCCATGTGTGGACAGCCTCAGAAAAACCCGCAGTCCCCGGGATCTCCACGTTCTGGACCTTTAAAAACAACCAAAAGGTGATTGGCCTGAAAATGCACAGCTCATCACACGCTGCCATCTAAACCGAGCACGAACATGAGAGAAAGAGAGCAAGTCTGGAATGTTTAGAAATGATGGAAGGAAAGAGTCTGGCAGGGGTTAAGGTAGGGCCACACCAAACTGACGCCACAGCCCTAGCGCTGACAAAAGCCTACTGTGTTATCGCCTGCGTCTGGGAAAAAAAAGCTGCGCTTGAACACACCAAGAGAACTACAGGCAACTGTTAGCTAGAATGCACCTTCTGCGCCTGCATGTAAATGAGACAACGCAGATATTTCTGCATAAATATTCATCATTCAAAAAGATGTAGGCTGCAGATACACAAACCGACGGCCGATTGTTGCCTTGGTATGTCCCAGGCTTTATTATGAGATGCTACAAAGGTAGTCAGTTATAGATTTTGACTTATAGTGTTTATATAATAATAATAATAATAATAATAATAATAATAATAATAATAATAATAATAATAATAATAATAATAATAATAATAATATTTTTCACAACTGAAAACTTTCTTGTAAGTCCAAAAAAAGCTTGTGTAGAGTGATGCAGGTATGCCGTCACTTTGTAGGCCAAAACGCAGAAGCAAGTAGGCATTTTAGCACTGCCGGTTCCCTCATTCCCAAAGTTAATTTTTTTTATTTTTTTTTTTTTATGTGATTTTGGTTAAATGGCTGAAATAAGGTCTGTGGTGAACACAAGCTCAAAACACTTTCACGTTTTATTCCATGACATAAACTACATCAGTATTACCCAACTCGTGTTTTTTGAAGCTGTTATGTGTCTTGAAAAAGGAGGTTGCTAACAAGTGGCTAAAGGGGACTACAGAGACTGTCAAGGACATTAAACGTCATCACACCAAAGATTTAGCTCTATTTGCTTATATTGCCTAGTTATGCTTATAATTGTGATCTTATAAACTAATCTGACTCAAACATTCTGGGAAACAACCAAGAGTTGTCGGAAGCTTAATGGTGGTGACATTGAATTTGTGGGACTGTGGTGTAGTTTGTTTATAGCCCACCTTCATCTTTTTACTTCTGGCAACTCGATTTAGGCTTCAGAATTCATAAAATTTTTAATATGTGAAAATGATATTTATGGACAAAACTTGCAAGTATCATACACTTTTTTGATCACAGAGCTTGTTTTGTTATTGTTGCAATAATCCAAAAGCCTATGGAAAAATCCTATTGGGTTTTTCTTGAGGGAACCATGCCGGAACTAACTGCCAGTTAAGAGATGATTACGTGATGCTGATTATGGGATGCTGATTATGGCCTACAAAGGGATGTCATATCTGCACCACTATATTGTAACCACGCCCAGCAAACAAATCATTGTGGAATGTGTAGATAGGTGAAAGACCGGCTCTGCAAAATAAAATCAGTGTTCATTTCATCATCACAACTTTGGTGTGATGGTCATCATAAACATGTTAGTGAGATTACGAGGAGAAGATGCAAGATCACTGCATTCATGCGCTCAACACATCTGTGACGTCTTGACTCGATGCTCATCACTGCAAGCTTTCATGACAAAATCTGAATATAATTCTAAAATCAACACTTTTCATCACTGATTAACATTGAGAGTTGTAATAGTAAAAAAAAAATAAAAAAATCTAAAGGTCTTTGAGAGAAGCCCACATGTAATATTAGCTATTTCATGCAAAGATTTGAAAGCTTTTACATTGAAGTCTCACGTCAGACATGCCCCTTAAAACAAAGCATTCAAATCAGAGGGCTAAAATCAAGGTAGGGAAAATGCCTTTAATTCCAACTATGACTTTTTTTTTTTTTTTTTTACCTCAGCCTCACCTCAGTGGCTGAGGACTTTGAGGGGGACTCGTCCATCACCCAGGCGGAAGTCATTGAGGTAGTTAATAAGCTCCTCGGTGGCAAGGCGCCGGGGGTGGATGAGATTCGCCCTGAGTACCTTAAGTCTCTGGATGTTGTGGGGCTGTCTTGGCTGACATGCCTCTGTAGCATCGCGTGGCGGATGGGGACAAAACCTATGGACTGGCAGACCGGGGTGGTGGTCCCTCTTTGCAAGAAGGGGGACCGGAGAGTATGTTCCAACTACAGGGGGATCACACTTCTCAGCCTTCCTGGGAAAAGTCTATGCCAGGGTACTAGAGAGGAGAATTCGGTCGATAGTGGAATCTTGGATTCAGGAGGAGCAGTGTGGTTTTCATCCCGGTCGTGTAACACTGGACCAGCTCTATATCCTTTCCAGGGGGCTGGAGGGTTCATGGGAGTTTGCCCAACCAGTCCACATGTGTTTTGTGGATTTGGAGAAGGCATTCGACTGTGTTCCTCGTGGCGCCCTGTGGAGGGTGCTCTGGGAGTATGGGGTCCGGGGGCCCCTTGCTTAGTGCTGTTCGGTCCCTTTACGACCAGAGCAGGAGCTTGGTTAGCATTAGTTCATAATTTTTATGGACAGAATTTCTAGACGCAGCCAAGGGCTGGAGAGTGTCCGGTTTGGGGACCAATCAATTTCATCACTGCTCTTTGCAGATTATGTTATCGTGTTGGCAACCTCAGACCAGGACCCTTCAGCATGGCTGGGATGAGAATCAGCACCTCCAAGTCCGAGGCCATGGTTCTCAGTTGGAAAAGGGTGGCTTGCTCATTTCAGGTTGGTGGAGAGTTCTTGCCTCAAGTGGAGGAGTTTAAGTGTCTTGGGGTCTTGTTCACGAGGGAGGGAAGGATGGAACAGGAGATTGACAGACAGATCGGTGCAGCATCTGCAGTAATGCAGGCAATGTACCGGTCTGTGAAGAAGGCGCAGAGCTGTAAGACGAAGCTCTCGATTTACCGGTCAATCTGCGTTCCTACTCTCACCAATGGTCATGAGCTGTGGGTCATGACTGAAAGAACAAGATCCCAGATACAGGCGGCTGAAATTAGCTTTCTCCACAGGGTGGCTGGGCGCTCCCTTAGAGATAGGGTGAGAAGCTCGGGAGGAGCTTAGAGTAGAGCCGTTGCTCCTTCACATCGAGAGGAGCCAGCTGAGGTGGCTCGGGCATCTATTTTGGATGCCTCCTGGACGCCTTCCCAGGGAGGTGTTACGGGCACGTCCCACTGGGAGGAGACCCCGGGGAAGACCCATGACATGCTGGAGGGATTATGTCTTCCGGCTGGCCTGGGAACACCTCTGGGTTCCCCCAGAGGAGCTGGAGGAAGTGGCTAGGGAGAAGGAAGTCTGGGCGTCTCTGCTTAGACTGTTGCCCCCGCGACCTGGCCCCGGATAAGCGAAAGATGATGGATGGATGGACTTTATTTAACCTATGTCAATTTTTGATGTAAAAATTATACTAGCATTATAAGTGTACCCCAGGAAACATAATAAACAAAATAACAATGCAGCTCATGAACTCGTTAAAACTGTATTTATTATAAAAGTAAAAAGATGACAGCAAACAATGTAGAGGGCGGCTTCAAACTCCTAAACTCACATGATAACCACAGCTCAATTTGTCAGGAACACAAGTGCTAACCACTAAGCCACGTCTTCGTCAGGTTTTAATCATTTTGCTAAGTGGAGCTCAAGGTAGAGGCCTTGACAAGAACTTCAAGAGTTTTCTATCTCTCATTGAGATGCAGACTCAAAAGGACTGAGTCACGTCGCAGTCAAAAAGCAAAGTATGTTTTAAAACACTGCAGCAAGAGACATCCATTTCAGCCTTTGTCAGTAGGTTGTGCATTCTAATGTGTAATTCTAATGACATTATTTATGATTTGAATCCCATCTGAATAGGAATGTCTGTGATTCTGGTAAATTAATATTATTATTATTATTTTTTTTTTTTTCTTATTTATTTGGACCTTTTTGTCTAGATAAAATAATGGATGATTGTTCTGAAGTACAATCTGAAGTAAAAATAAATAAATAAATACATAAATAAATAAAGCAGAAAAGTGGCAGTGCAACTATATATATATATATATATATATATATATATATATATATATATATATATATATATATATATATATATATATATATATATATATATACATACATACAGTGCCTTGTGAAATTATTCGGCCCCCTTTGAACTTTGCGACCTTTTGCCACATTTCAGGCTTCAAACAAAGATATAAAACTGTAATTTTTTGTGAAGAATCAACAACAAGTGGGACACAATCATGAAGTGGAACAAAATTTATTGGATATTTCAAACTTTTTTAACAAATCAAAAACTGATTTCGTTCCCCCTTAAAGGGGGGGGGGGGGGTGAAACACTCAGTCTCATGTCAATCTTTAGTACCTACAGAGTAGTATTGCATCCTTCATATCTCCAAAAAGTCTTTAGTTTTATTATATTTATAAAAGAAATATAGGCTGTACTGAGTCTTTCTGGAAAAAAAGGAGCGCCTGGAGGCGTATCATGTGGGCGGAGCTAAAGAATGACGAGCACGCAAAGCGGTGACGTCCTCAAGCGTGGAGAAACCCATGGCTATTGATCAGATTCAGCTAATACAGATATGAACCAGAATCAGATCCGGAGGCTGAAATAAATTGAACAGGAGAAACAGCAGCAGCAGGACGTCCGTCTCTGTGGTATGTACTGTATTTAGTGACCTGTCAACATTTGTGTGTGTTTACTCGCAGTTTATGAGGACATGATTCGGTTTATGAACTATTGTATGCGACTAAACCTTAGCAGTAGCAAGCAAAACGGTTTTGCACGTCAGACTAGTGTAACGTTATACATAGAACAACGATGGAGTAACCGTTAGCGCATTTGAATGACGAAGCACGCAATCGTGTCCTTTACTGATGTTTACTCACGCGATGATAGACAACAGCATAGACATTTGAAGTTTTACTCACCACCTGCTTCCAAAGCAGGACCGAACCTTTATCGCTGGGACCGCTCAGTCAAAAACACACTTCTTTGACAGCAGTCCTGTGACAGCAGTGACCGTGGAGATCTGAGATGTTGTGAAGCTTCCCGTCATTTCTGCGTTCAAATCGGTTCAAATGCAGCGCTGCCTTCCCGGAATGCTGTGCTGAAGCGTTGAAGTCGCTTGATGTCACCCATAGGAATAAAGTGGAGTGCGCGGACTATAACCGACAGAAGTGTTCAGGGACGAGTGGATCTGCAGCTGAGAGCAGTGTTTATGGGCGTGCATTTCCTCTCTCGCTCTAGTCACACACGCGCGCACCTTCCGCTCTATTGACGTCAAGCTGACCCATACTCGAAAAAAAAACTCTCCGAAACTTGTGAGAAAGCGGAAGGAATATTTTTGACACAGAAATACTCCATTAAACGTCCAACATTAGGTTTTGAAACTTTGTCTATGTTTAGGATGGGAATCCAAGTCTTTAACAGTGTAAAAAGCTCAGTATGCACGAAACAGCATTTCGTTTGCGGTATGTCTCTATCAGTTTTGCACATAGACATTTTTGGCCATTCCTCCTTGCAGAACAGCTCGAGCTCAGTGAGGTTGGATGGAGAGCGTTTGTGAACAGCAGTTTTCAGTTCTTTCCACAGATTCTCGATTAGATTCAGGTCTGGGCTTTGACTTGGCCATTCTAACACCTGGATATGTTTATTTTTGTACCATTCCATTGTAGATGGACTGGACTGCATTTATGGACTGCATTTATATAGCGCTTTTATCCAAAGTGCTTTACATTTTTGCCTCACATTCACCCATTCATACACCGACGGCGGTGTCAGCCATGTAAGGCGCCATCCAGCTCATCGGGAGCAGCTGGGGTTAGGTGTCTGGCTCATGGACACTTCGACACTTGGTCAGGTGGAACCGGGGATTGAACCACCAACCTTTCGGTTTGTAGACAACTTACATGAACCACTGAGCCACTGCCGCCATAGAAAAACATAGATTTTGCTTTATGTTTTGGATCATTGTCTTGTTGGAAGACAAATCTCCGTCCCAGTCTCAGGTCTTTTGCAGACTCCATCAGGTTTTCTTTCAGAATGGTCCTGTATTTGGCTCCATCCATCTTCCCATCAATTTTAACCATCTTCCCTGTCCCTGCTGAAGAAAAGCAGGCCCAAACCATGATGCTGCCACCACCATGTTTGACAGTGGGGATGGTGTGTTCAGGGTGATGAACTGTGTTGATTTTCTGCCAAACATAACATTTTGCATTGTTGCCAAAAAGTTCAATTTTGGTTTCATCTGACCAGAGCACCTTCTTCACATGTTTGGTGTGTCTCCCATGTGTCTTGTGGCAAACTTTAAACATTTTTTTATGGATATCTTTAAGAAATGGCTTTCTTCTTGCCACTCTTCCATAAAGGCTAGATTTGTGCATTATACGACTGATTTTTGTCCTATGGACAGTCTCCCAC
>NC_090175.1:18361891-18489391 GCF_024679245.1 Pseudorasbora parva | reverse complement strand
TGACAACTTGATAATGTGGCTTTGCTCGCTGACATTGTGCAGGAAAAGCAATAAAACTAGTGTTGGCCCAAAGACATTACCTACATTCGGACACACACAAAAACAACTTACATGTTAAAATGCGTCACCGAGACACAGGCAGACAGATAGGCAGGTCGACAGATATAGTCTGGGAGAATATTGGTCTCACACCTTCACTACAAACAAGAGTGCTGGAATGTTCAGTCCCACAAGACTTGAGAATATCTTCACTCAGGGCTGGAACCCAGCGAAAGCCCGAACTTATATCAAATATGTAGACAGTTGGAACATGTCAACAAAATCAATAGCAATCAACATGCTGGCCATACCTCAATAAAAGTGATTGATATGCCCTCTGAAAAGAGATATGGAAGGCCACAGATTTATACAACTGAAATAATTCAAAAGGAGATGAGGTCATTTCATGTTACGCTACACCATGAGATGACATGTCATATATAATGCTTGAGAAGTGTAGTCAATGACATATATACTGCAGAATGCAATAATATGTTTCCTACTGTTACCATAAAAGAGGCCACCACCCTTTCTCCTGAAAACGTAAATCATTCCTTATTTCATTCAACATGAAACTGAAGAAAGGCTTTGCTGGAGGTTTACAGATATATGTAGTGACCGCATTTCTGATTCCGTTCAACATACAATGGCAAAAAGACTTTTCCTTCTATATCTTCCTGTAAAATAACATGCATTTTGAATAAAAAAGCCTTAACTGGAGGTTTATAGATTCCTGTTGAGACTGCAGGGCACGTGATATTTTACATCACTGTATTCATTGAAGAAAAAAAGCTTTGCAAAAAGGAGATAAAATTGGGCTGTGATGCTCGTAATCTCTATTCCAGTTTTTGTTTAGCATCCCAGGGGGAGGGGTGCGGCACACACATTTTGCAGAACAAAGAATTTTTTTACCTGGGTTGGTGAACAGACATGGGAAACTTTCACAAAGAAGCCTTGGACCTGCTGCCAGGAAAAGAAGCCGCATTTGCATTTGGCAAGAACCAAGCAGTCAGCTCAATATCCCTGCCCAATCTCTCCTCCTCACTCGGTTCAGGAAGGTTTAGCGCTGGCCTAGGCTTCACGCTCGTACTGGTCTCAGCTCAATGGCTGTTCCAGAAACATATGAGCGGGTACACTGGCTTCCTGTAATCCTTGAACAAATGACCTTGACTTCAAGGCAAAGCAGCGTGAAAGGGAATATGTGAGAGCCAACCCATCACATGAAGGCCTTAAGAATGTAGTGGTATCCTTTGAATGCTAATGAATGTGCCAAACACTGAAGGTTACAATGTCCACTCTAAAAAGAATTACATACAGAAAAAGTCGTGCTGATTTTACACAAGAGCCACTGTGAGATCAACCTCCCCCCCCCCACACACACACATACACACACACATACACACAAACACATGTCTAGTGCGCTATCTTTCTGGGGACGCACCATGGACTTAAAGGGTTAGTTCAACCAAAAATGAAATTTCTTTCATTAATGACTCACCCCAATGTCGTCCCACACCCGTAAGACCTCTGTTTATCCTCGGAACACAGTTTAAGCAATTTTATTTTATTTGTCTTCTCGTCCGCATTTGTTGTCAAACCTCAAATAAAGATTCAAAGGGTCGCGAATCAGCAGATTGATTCGTGATTCATATCGCCAGTGTCACGTGATTTCAGCAGTTTGCCAGTTTGACACACGATCCGAATCTTGAATCATGACCGTTTGATTCTTTATTTGAAAAACACGGAAGAGAAGACAATGCTGAATAAAGTCGTATTTTTGTTATTTTTGGACCAAAATGTATTATTGATGCTTCAAAAGAGTCTAACTAATCAACTGATGTCACATATGGACTACTTTGATGATGTTTTTATTTCCTTCTGGACGTGGACAGCAAATGGGCATACACTTACATTCAAAGGACAGAAAGCCCTCAGACTAAATCTAAAATATCTTAAACTGTGTTGTGAGGATGAACAGAGGTCTTACAGGTGTGGAACGACTTTGGGGTGAGTCATTAATGAAAGAAATTTCATTTTTGGGTGAACTAACCCTTTAATGGTTTTTATACTGTACAAACAATCTTCTGTCCACTTACACTAACCCTACCCCTAAACCTACCCATCACACAAAGCTTTCTTTCAAAGCACTTTTACATTTTCAAAGGAACTCATTCTCTATGATTTATAAGCTTTTGTACCCATGGGGACCTAAATTAATGTCCCCGCAGTGACACGAGTCCCCATTGGGTATGTGTGTATGCAGGTTGAAATCCCCACCAGGATAGAAAACACACGCACGCACGCACGCACGCAAGCACGCACGCACGCACGCACACACATTAATGTCCTCATAAACATTATTTACATGTACCCACAGTAATATATATATATATATATATATGTTCTGTCTGAATCGTAAAGTAATCTTTACCTTTTTTTTTTTTTTCATACTGATTTGGTTCTCAAGAGACAATTTTTTGTTGTCATCAATCTTGATTTTTTTTTTGTGTGGAAACAATGATACATTATTTTTAAGGTTACCCTTTAGTAACACCTAAAGATTTTACATATAATGCATTCTAATCATATTTCAGTGCATTAATTGGTATTACTGTATTATTGTAATGCACTTTATAATGCATTTGATGGTCTCAAGAATATTTTTAACTACAGTTATAATAAATTATATTTGTTATTACCTATTAATTTTACATACCATTGGAAAATGCTTTAATACACATTACAAACTAATTGCAATCTGCTAATAAAAAGCAATCTGCTAATATTATAATGCATTTTAAATTTAGTTACAATTATTTATGAAAAAATACAATGCATTATACATTTACATTTGAATACATTTTAATGCATTAAATTACTTTAAGTAAAGTGTTACTGAAACAGTAGTAACAATGTAAAAATGTAGCACAATAAATATTTTTTTATTCAACAAGGATACATTAACGTATTTTTTTATTATTTTTTTTTATTTAAAAACAAAAAACTCACTGACCCCATATTCATAGAAAATCAACAGATACATATTGAAGACACTTCTATAGACCAAACATACCTTAAAAAATAAATAAACGAAAAAATAAATAAAAAAGAAGTACATCTGTACATTATTCAACTGCATCCTAACCAGCAGAAAGCATATGCCAGCATGAAATGCATTCTTTGTGCAATGCAGCATCATCCCTTTCATTGACGTTCGAAGAGCTGGTCTCAGAAAACACTTTTAAAAGACTCTCTCTGCTGTACTGCACAAGAACAGCATGAGACCAGACAGCTTTAATAGATGGCTGCTGGGGGGTCAGCATCCAAACCTCTTATTAACAATACTCAGGTCCAGCTGAGTCTTTCCACCCAAAATTACTTCCCCTCCATGAGAGCTTATGCGCATTTGAAGGACAATATGCACCGGAAATGCTCTTATGAAAAATGATACTCAAGTACACCCTTAAAAACAGTTATAACTGGAGTTTGTGTTGAATATGATGGAACTCCATTAAATAAACAGGCATGGTGCATCAGCAATGGATTATTTAGACAATATTATTATATTTTTGGTCCACGTTGCAGAATATTTATTTTCTAAAAACCACACTAAAAAAGATTTGTACTGCTTGTTCAAATTGCTTGGTTAAAATGAGCTAAAGCAACACAATTGTTATGCTTTTTGTCCCAACTTAATTTGATTGTGTTCAACCCACTTAAATATAAGTCAAGTTGAAGTCAAACTTAATTAATTTGTGTTGCATTACCTGGAACTGGACGTGGCTTGTTAATTCCCATTCATTTCAAGGGTTCGTTTTTTAAATAAGTTTAGTTCTAGTTAGTTATTTGATGCTATAAAAACAGGTGTGTGATGTCATGATTGGCAGCTGAGATCGACGTCTTCTCTGAAGTTGTCACTGAGGCACTAACAGGGATTTTTGGGAGCAGATTTTAATTTTGTTTAATTTAATTTAATTTAATTTAATTTAATTTAATTTAATTTAATTTAATTTAATTTAATTTAATTTAATTTAATTTAATTTAATTTAATTTAATTTAATTTAATTTAATTTAATTTACATAACTGTTTATTTCACACCAACATAATTAATTGTTCTGCATCTATGAGAGTATGGGCGGGCTTTTGATATCGCTGTTGTACGTTGTATTTTTTTCATATTTACTGTTGCACAAAAATCCAAAAGTGAAGATTTTATGTTATTTTTTAATTGATTGTTCAAGCTACCTCACAGAAGTGCTCTGTTAGTTAGAGTTGTTGAATGTTAAAATAAGGTGAATAAAATAAAAAATAAGGAACATCCTGGTTAGTTTTTTTCTTATTATAGAAGTATCGGATCGGGAGTCGGTATCGGCAGATACTCAAAATCAAATGTCTTGGACTCGGACTCGAGGGCAAAAAAACCTGATCGGGACATCCCTAGTTGGAATTATTAGAACAATTTAAATTACAATGGGTTACCATTGTGGAGAAGAGTGGAGCATTTGCTTGTTGTGGATTGATACAGAATGTCATAACTGCTTTTAATGCTTTGCGTTTTAAGATGCTATTGTGTGTTATTGCTAGCCAAAAGTTTTTCAACTAGCTAGTGCAGTATTATAATTCAGTTGTGTAACATTAAAATATATGAAACTGAAGTGGATGGATGAATATATGATTTTTAATGCCTGAATCATGTCAGGGAGCCATATAAAAATCAATTTGAAGCCACTTAATTGGATCACTTAAAATGTATTCATTCCATGATGTTGAAGTTACATGAACAAATTATGTTTGTTTAACTTAATTGATTCATGTGGGACAGATGTATACAATTAAAGGTGCACTATGCAACTTTTCCCGTCTGCTAGAGGGCGCCTATTAAAAAAAAGGCGTAGTTTGCTGACGCCAGGTTTGAGCTCACAATCTTGGGGCATGTGGTCTTCACCTCACAGCCGGTGGAAAATAGGACTCGGGCAGAAATCATGTTGATGGATGCGGTTATTAACGTTACTGTAGTGTAAAGCAGAGCAGGACCGAGTGTTGAGGAGCTGAGCACGGCCGCTGGAGCGATTGTTAATGAGATTAACAACAAACGCCTCGCCAGCAGCGGGATTTTTATTATGACGGGACAAAGTCGTCGGCGCTATTTCCACCTTTCCGGTCATGAGTATGAGGTAACGCAGCTCTGTTTATCATATTAGATATATTTAAGTGTGTTTAAAATGATTTTATGATGTTACTCAGCGGCTGCTGTGACACTTGTTCACACTGCTAAGAGTAAAGAGTTTCTGCAGAATAAAACCAGAAACCGAGAGTAACGCAGATATGACACAATTGACAGGCGACTCCCTCAGTCGTCCCGGCTCCTTGGTTAAAATAGCAATTTTCTCACAATTTACAAATAGTTGTAAACATTTGGGATATTGTAAGAACTCACCTGAACAAAAATATATCAAACTGACCTAGTGGTTTTTGGATATTTTACTGCAAAAAAATACTACATAGTGCACAGGAATAGTCCATCTGACCATTAATGGACTGAGCGCTGTTTTAACTTGACATTTAAGAGCACTGATCCTTAAATTGGGTTAAGCATAAGTTGTATTATTTATTTATTTATTTATTTATTTATTTATTTATTTATTTATTTATTTATTTATTTATTTATTTATTTTTAACGTATAGTTATTACAAATGATTTGCACATCCCTACACATCATTCTTTTTTTCTTTTCTTTTTTTTTCTTTGTAGTTCAGGTGCCCTCATATTCTTTAATCAAAATTCTTCTCTTCTCTGATGATGTGTTTACATGGCGTGAGTGGAATTCACTGTCGTAAATATGAGGGATAGATGTGCACGTGCTTTTTGACAAGTTCATTGATTTCAAAAGCTAAGAAGAACCATGTCGACTGATAAGTTGAGCCCTATTTCAACCATAACAACAAGAATAACACGCAGTAGAAATGGAAGCAATGTTTGGATTTCCTGAAATACTGCTGAAATACTGAAATAATGTTTCCACATATTGATTGTGTGCTCAGCGATTGAACGTGTATGCGTGTAATCAAATGCTGGCGACACAATAGGCCGCATACATTTGACATTATAGACTATTGCAAGCTAGCAGAGGCACGTTTGCAAGTTTGCATTTAAAGCTTACCTATGAGACTTTGACTACAAAACTCTGTGAGATGAAGACGATAATAAGGTCACAGCCTACAAGGGTCCACTGTGCTGTAAGATCTAGATGCCTTGATGTACTTCAAGCACTTGCTCTACTTCTGACATGGAGAACAAATGGATTTGCAAAGGGCACTTTGTCGCATTCAGTGTTGAACGGTGTTAGCCTCTTCTATTAGGTCTGTACTGACAATGCTCTTTCACTAAAGTTATGTTGTTTTGACGTATTGGGCACCATTTGAACGATATAAGCGCATGGCGCAGGTGCACTTAGGCCGTGTCCGAATCCACTTTTGCTAGTTAAATGACATGGTCCAAAAGGATTGTACCTACTCTCTTAATGAGTCATGGGTGTGTTTTGGGCGTCTCATCTCCCATTCCTATTAAAAGCAAGTTGCCATGGCAGGTTCGCAATTTACATGGTGGAATTTGTGAGCGGAAAGACTGAAGGCTTCTCACGCAGAGAGGAATCCTTTTATTTTTAAGATTTAAAAATGTTTGTGTTCTGCTGCGGGTCCCTGTGTGTGTAATAAGCAGACTGTTCTCGCGTTGTGCACCCGCCTATATTCGACTGAGCCATTGACCAACAAAAACCTGGTCTAGGAAAGAAAGGAAAGAAGCAGAAGTCAGTGTACCATCAGAATGATTTTAAAACTAATATTCCAAAGTAAAATAAATAAATACAAAAAACAACAACAACACAGTTGCTTTAAAAATGAACCGTGGGTGGTCTGTAGGCATGTCTGAAGCTGAGATGTTTTAACCTGTTAGCCAGCAACCCTTCTTCAAAAATCCCAAGAAATGGTATGCCCAGACTGAAACAGATACAGTTCATGAATCCTTTCCACTAAAAGCATATGTGTGTTCACATTTGAAAGAAGACACTTGGCAGTTTACTGTAAAGTCAAAATTAATTATTTCCATTATGAACAAATAGCTATAACAAGCTTCAAACTTTTGTGAAGTTATTAAAAATGTATTTTTATGACTATAAGAACATTCGGTATTCGTTGGTTGGAGGGAAAACCCTAAAACCACAGCATCAGTGCAATTGGGAATGTTTCTAGTGTCTGTTATCCAGAGAACCGCACTGTAGCAGAGATAAAGAGGAGCTGCTCTTTGGCCAATAAATAACTAAATATGTCCAACACACAGCAAGATAGGCAGATATTGATTTTGGGTAACCTCTGTGAAGGGGTTTGCTCCTCCACAGCAATAAGAGGACCAAAAGTCCAGGTTTGAAGAACTAGGCATGCACTAGTAAACCCACTGCTATGTCTGTTTAATCCCAAAACAGGCATACATTTGAAACTTTCAAAAAGGGGATTTTGATTTAAGGTGTGGGTTTGGTATGCATGTCTTTTCCATCCATTTCTGATTCCAGACATCTTCAATATGCAATGAAGCTATGTTCAGCATAAGCCATAAAAACGGTCCCTAGTGATGTTAAGTCATTGTAAGTCCTCTCTTAAAATCCAAAAAGAGAATCGAAAATAAAAAATAAAGGAAAGGGAAAACTGAGGCCAGGTGAGATGAAGGGAGGGTGTGCCTGCAAAGATACCCAGGAATGTAGAGAATAGATTGATATAGCTATTACGCTGAACCTTGTTCAACTGCAACAAATACATATCCATATATCAGCCTTCCCTTCTATATATCTGTGTGTGTGTGTGTGTGTGTGTGTGTGTGTGTGTGTGTGTGTGTGTGTGTGTGTGTGTGTGTTTGTGTGTGTGTGTATGTGTGTGTGTGCGTGTGTGCGACCTGGTAATCCCTACGTTATGGGGACAAAATGTCCCCACAAAGATGACAATATCCGAAATCCTTGTCCTTGAGAAAGTAATTGAAAATGTAGAATGTTTCCTGTGATGGGTAGGTTTATGGGCAGGGGCAGTGTAAGGGGATAGGATGTACAGTTTGTACAGTATGAAATCCATTACGCCTATGGAAAGTCCCCATAAAACATGGAAACACGACATGTGCGTGTGTGTGTGTATGTGTGTGTGCGCGACCTGGTAATCCCTACGTTATGGGGACAAAATGTCCCCACAAAGATGGCAATATCCGAAATCCTTGTCCTTGTGGGGACATTTTTAGGTCCCCATGAGGAAAACATCTTATAAATCACACAGAAGGAGTTTTTTGGAGAAAGTAAAAATGCAGAATGTTTCCTGTGATGGGTAGGTTTAGGGGCAGGGGCAGTGTAGGGGGATAGGATGTACAGTCAGTATGAAATCTATTACGCCTATGGAAAGTCCCCATAAAACATGGAAACACGACATGTGCGTGCGCGCGCACGTGTGTGTGTGTGTGTGTGTGTGTGTGTGTGTGTGTGTGTGTGTGTGTGTATTTTTTTTTACATTTATACCTCTTGCCATGTTACGGAGCCCCGCACATGACATGCAAGAAAAAAAGGTAAATAGTGCGCACAATTTACTAATTAGTTCCATAGATTTATAAATTGTGCGCACGATTTAGCAAATCAACGAATTAGTAAAACATGCAAACTATTAATAAATCAAGTTAATCGTGCGTATTTTTTTATTTTATTTTTACGCAGCCTCATATAACTTCTTATAAGATGGGAACCAAATATGTTTTCTTTTATCTCATTCAAAGATTATATAAAACATGTAAACTCCTTTACAACCGAAACTACTGCCCTTTTATGCCTTTTATAGAGTGTCTATTCACACTAAGTCCAAATAGCATGACTTGTTGGCAAGTGCTATATTCGCACTAGCTCCCACAAAAAAAAAGAAAAACGTCCGCAATACAACATCCTCAGCGGCGCAATCGGTAAAGGGACTAAAGGATCTTTTCTCATCACAAATCACATTGAAAAGGCATTTATTTCAATAAACATTATGAAAATAATCTACATGTGGAAATAAAGTGCCTAACGAAATATTTAATAATAATAATAATAATAATAATAATAATAATAATAATAAAAACATTTATTGGGTAAAGTTAGGGATAGGTGTAGAGAGGGCTTTTAGTGTTCCTTTAAGGCGGCATCCATTTAATAATTTAAATAAAAAATAATAATTCACACATAATAATGTTATTATTGCATCCTGTAATTGTACAACACTACAGTATGTATCTGTCCAAATAAAGTATAAATTAAATGTAATTATTATTTATATTACAAAGAACAGCAACTTTATATGGTGTAAATAGAATATATCAATATTTTCACTGAGTGTAAAAAGAATCTAGTAACTATTAACACGGTGTAAATAGCATCTATCTCTATTTGCACTTAGTGCAAAGAGCCGCTGCCTTTCTTTTATGATCATCGGCCGACATTCACTCAACACTGTAAAATATGTGTGTTTTTAGGACTTGTTGTTGTGTTGTGTTGTGTTCTGGCCTTTAAGTAAAGATAATTTATTTCATGTCACTGTGCTGGCATAAGATGATTTAAGGAGCACAGGAAGCTCATCTGACATGCCCTGTTGGTGGTCTGTCAGGTGTGAGCACTAATTTGACAGGTGCCTTTGTACTACAGATTAATCTAATAGCAGGGGGCCTTCTGCCATTTTGGATTCTCCATCATTTTGACACAGGAAGTGACATAGCAGGGGATGTGATGGGGTCACGAATGAGACAACTCTGACAGAGGGTGCTCCTCAATATCCCTCCTCGTATACTCGTTCCTCCGCCCTCTATCTTATGACCCGGAAACCGACCGAGCTCAGCCATCTTGTAGGACATCTCAGATCTCTAATTGCACCATGAGGAGGTGAAGATCGAGGAGAGAAGAGGCTTTTGGAGGAGTGCGGGAGGGTTTTGTTGACTAAACGTAATGTCTCCTCCCTCTTTACATCTTGCAGTTTATTTATTATTATTATTATTATTATTATTATTATTATTATTATTATTATTATTATTATGTTTACATGTATAAGATGAAGACACAAATGTATGTCAAATAACAACCACTGACAGTTGCAGAGTTATATCAAAGCACAAGAAAATGAAAGAAATTGTAATAATATACAACGGATAAAAAGCAGTTAGTAACTGGGAATACTTTGTTGTTAAGAATAACTGGTAATATTAAATAAAACTTGGACAACTGTTGTATTTTGTTAAGGTTGAAACTATTACAATATAAATAGCTATCTCTATGTTCAAGAATTACGACGTGTAGATCCAGCGGTGTAGAGTCATCATTTATTGACGAAGCTATGAAGTGACGCTAAGGGAGCGATGATAGCTATATCATTTCACCTAATCCAATTCCTCCGTCCACACGTCTTTTCCTTGCGTCCTTCCCTCGCATCCTGAAGGGGTGGAGCTAAGACGCGAGGAAAGGAAACGAGGATGCACAAATATGAATTGAGAAGCACCCAAAGAGATTACTTCCTGGCAGCCCTAAGCTACAATATACACTTATATGAGAGAACAAGGAAAGGTCACACATATGCGTACACACCTAATCACTATTATAAAGTCCACAGAGGGAAAGACACAGCGTAAAAGTAATAAAGGACGAAAACTTCTTTACAGACACAGCTTTGTGTGTGTGTGTGTGTGTGTGTGTGTGTATATGTATATGTATATGTATATGTATATGTATATGTATATGTATATGGGTGTTTAAGTTAGAGGGGCTCTTTCCACACTTCCATCAGCCTGAAATGTTTTTAAAATAGCAAAGAAAGAAGAAAAAAAGAAGGAAAGGAAGGAAAATATGAGGGAAGGAAGCAACATTTGAAGAGAAAATGACAGGGATGTAAGAGAGGAAGGGAGGAAATGAGGAAAGGAATGGTAAAATGAAGAAAGCACAAAATCAAAGGAGGATGAACGGATGGAGTGGAGAAAGGAACAGAGAAACGAAGAAGGAAAGAAGGAAAAGGTGCAGGGAGAAGGAGAGATGGTAGCAATAGGAATAAAGAAAAGAACAGAGACATGATGAAACGATTAAATACAACTATAAAGGAAGGAAAGAAGCTAGGGGAAGATAAAAGAAGGAATGGAAAGAATAAAGCAAGAAAGGAAAAGAAGGAAAGAAAGGAGGCAGAACGAATTTACGAATTTGTTGAATGAAAAAAGGAAGGAAGGAAGGAAGGGAGGGAGGGAGGGAGGGAGGGAGGGAGGGAGGGAAGGAAGGAAGGAAGGAAGGAAGGAAGGAAGGAAGGAAGGAAGGAAGGAAGGAAGGAAGGAAGGAAGGAAGGAAGGAAGGAAGGAAGGAAGGAAGGAAGGAAGGAAGGAAGGAAGGAAGGAGTATTATAGAATATTGCGGAAGACAGAAGTGCTGGTTGACGTTTATTTTCACAGTAGGCTCCGTTATGTAGATAAGATGATGGCCAATAGGGTCACCACACACACACACACACACACACACACACACACACACACACACACACACACACACACACACACACACACACACACACACACACACACACACACACACACACACACACACACACCGTAGCTTCAGATATGCTCTGAACCAAGATGAGATATCAATACAGAGCTTTGAGTGCAATGAAAGAAAGAAGCCAGTCTGGTCTGTAACTACCTAACCAGAGACGACGTGGAAGAAACAGCATGAATCATGCTCTCTTTCAGACCGAGACGGGATTCTGCTGTGGGGCAACACTGCCCCCTACTGTTTACTGTGTGATCTACACAGTCTGACCAATGATGTGTGCTGCCCAGACACAACAGCGTCACTTCACACACATGCTCCAATACTTAACATCACATCATAGTCATTACATTACATAAGTCAACCAAATATTATCAGCGACAGCACTATCAGTCAGAACTGCACTAATGAGAAAACAAAACAGGCACTTAAGTGGAGAGAACATGCATGCTGAAGATACTCATTTGTTTTTAAGACTGAAGGATGCTGGGGAAACAACTGGCTGTATGGGGTATAAACTGTTTCTTTGATGATCGGTTCAATTTGCTCAGAGACGGCATCCTGCAGGTCAAAACTGAAGAAAAAAAGAGGACTCTGGGGAAAACAACAGGCAGCAATGTGTGCCGGGGTATAGTTCACTGCAAAAGTGATGCACTAATCTAATTTTCAATGTTTCTTGGTTCTAATTTTTAATGTTAGCGCACAATGTGCACCAAGCAGACCTGATATGTGTGCGGATTGTATTTAAGTAAGTGTGCACTTCGCAGTAAACCGCATTGCTCTGTTCCAAAACCTATAGGGAGCTGCCTTTAAAATGTTGGACATTATTGAGTTGCCAAGCATACTTTATGATACTCAAACAGTATTTTATTGATAGTTATAGTAAATATGATATAATAATATAATACAATATAAATACTTTTTAAACAACAGTACGATTAAAAAAAATAAAAATAATAATAATAATAATAATAATAATAATAATAATAATAATAATAATAATAATAATAATAATAATAATAATACTTTTATTCAGCAAGGACACATTCAATTGATCATAAATGACAATAAAGACATTAATAATGAAAACAAAAATGTTCTAATAAATGCTTTTCTTTTGATCTTTGTTTACCACAGATTCCAATAAAAAAAAGGATCATGTTTCCACAGAAATATCAAACAAAACAAATTGATAATATTTTTACTTTTAGCACCAAATCAGCATATAAAAATGTTTTCTGAAAGATCATGTGACACTGAAGACAATGTAAATGTAGCTCTACCATCACAGGAATAAATTACTGAATTATTAAATAAAAACAACATTTTGCTATAGCATAATAGTTTTAAAAGATATTCAAAAACAGTTACTTTAAATTTGAATACTCTTTCGCAATTTGACAGTATTTTTGATCAAGTAAATGCAGCCTTGGTGAGCAGAAGAGGCTTCTTTCAAAAGCATTGCAAATCTTACTTTTGAACATTAGTGTATATAATAATAATAATATACTACTAATAACAATAACACTTGTTTATTATAATCAGCATTATAATATACTCTAGCTTTGTCCGCAATCTTGCATTTGTTGTTTTCGCTGAGCTTCTTGAAATGGATTCTGGGATTGTCTTCACTGAATGTTGTCTTACAATTTGATCAAAACAAGTTACTGTCCCTCGAGATACAACATAATTAAGAGGCCTAACTTTTGGGACAGCCCTAACATCAGAAATGCCTGTAAGGCCCTAAATCACTAGATTTTGGCACAGAGATAACATTTCTCTCAGACCTGTCAGTAACTTCCACACAACAGATTTGATAAACATCCCAATAGCACCACAAGTCATTTCCACAGAAGCGGTAAATGCTGTGTGAACTGCAGAACTTGCCAACTTGTGAGATTCAAGCCAAATTTTGTATCACTCTGTTTATAAACCTAATAAGATCACAGCATATTGAGCCCTGGATCAACAAACAGGGCTTACGCATCCGTTATCTTCCATTTACTCAGCCGTTTTGTCTTTCCTGTAAGATTTTAAAGCAATGTCCTGGGTTCAATACCAGTTAAGCTCTATTGACAGCATCCGTGAGGTGCGTCGATTACCACAGAAAGTAATTTGTTCTCATCCCTCAGTTTGTCAAATCAAGCGAAAATCATGTTAACAGTAATACACTCACAGAGAAGGATTATGGGAAAAGGCATTGCACTGGCAGAAGTGTTTTTAAAGTATGGCCACATGACTTAAATCATGGAACTACAATGATAAAACCAAACTAAAAAAATGCAGAATTTAGTTAATTGTTATGACATGTAAAGCTGGCAAACCCTGTACATTTAACACAATATGTGCATTGACACCCAAAACGAACTGTTGATTGTCATAATATGTCATGGTTAAAGCATTTAAAAGTATTATTATTAAATCATTTTAATATTTAAATATTTGATATAGAAACCCTGATACACAGGATCGAGCGATGAACAGAAAATATTTTTGTAATGTCATTTTTGTAACAAAAATGTATGTGTATGTGCCTTTACTGACACTTTTCATGCAACCTTGCTGAATAAAATCTTTAAAAAAAAAAAAAAAAGGGTTTACTGACCCTAAACGTTTGAATGGTAATATTGATCAGGCATAACATTATGAACTAATGTTGTGTTGGTCCCCGTTTTGGTGACAAAAAAGCTAGCCCTGACCCACTGAGGCATGGACTCCACTAGACCCCTGAAGGTGTGCTGTGGTATCTGGCACCAAGATGTTAGCAGCAGATCCTTTAAGTCCTGTAAGTTGCAAGGTGGGGCACCATGGATCGGACTTGTTTGTTCAACACATCCCAGAGGTGCTCTTTTGGATTGAGATCTGCGAATTTGGAGGCCAAGTCAACACCTCAAACTCGTTGTGCTCTTCAAACCATCCCCAAACCATTTTTGCTTTATGGCAAGGCGCATTATCCTGCTGAGAGAGGCCACAGCCATCGGGGAATACTGTTTCCATGAAAGGGTGTAGATGGTCTGCAACAGTGCTTAGGTAGGTGGTATGTGTAAAAGTAGCATTCACATGAATGGCAGGACTCAAGGTTTCTCAGCTGAACATTGTCCAAAGTGTCACACTGCCTCTGCTGGCTTGCCTTCTTCCCGTAGTGCATCCTGGTGCCACGTGTTCCCCTGGTATGTGACATACGCACACGGCCATCCACGTGATGTAAAAGAAAACGTGATTTATCAGACCAGGCAACCTTCTTCCATTGCTCCGTAGTCTGCGTGTAGTTGTTCATTTTGGAGGTGGACAGGGGTCACCCTGACTGGTCTGCAGCTATGCAGCCCCATACGCAACAAACTGTGATGCACTGTGTATTCTGACACCTTTCTATCAGAACCAGCATTAACTTCTTGAGCAATTTGAGCTACATTAGCTCGTCTGTTTGAACGGACCACACAGGCCAACCTTGGCTCCCCACGTGATCAATGAGCCTTGACCCTGTCGCTGGTTCACCACTTTTCCTTCCTTGGAGCACTTTTGATAGATTCTGACCATTGCAGACCAGGAACACCCCACAAGAGCTGCAGTTTTGGATATGCCCTGACCCAGTCGTCTAGACATCACAATTTGGCCATTGTCAAACCCTCTCAAATCCTTACACTTGCCCATTGTTCCTGCTTCTAACACATCAATTTTGAGGACAAAATGTTTACTTGCTGCATAATATATCTCACCCATTAACCGGTGATGAAGAGATAATCAGTGTTATTCACTTCATCTCTCATAATGTTATGCCTGATTGGCATATAATAGCCTAGACTTGTTTTGACTTTTGTTTGTTATAAAACTAAATGCTTTCTTTTTATATTTCTTTACATTTAAACTTTTTACATCTATTTATCAAATAATATATTCTTTGTATATATATATATACTCTAATATATGCAACTGTTTTCAACATTTCGAATAATAAATGTTTCCTGAGCACCAAATCAGCATATTAGAATGATTTCTGAAGGATCATGTGACACTGAAGACTGAAGGTTAAATAAATAAATAAACTATTTTAAATTGTAATATTTCACTGTATTGCTGTTAACTAAAGCATTGTTAAAATTCTGAAAAAAAATATTATATATTAAATATTTTTATAATTATTACAAAAATGGCATTTCATGTCAAAAAGGTTGGTCCCCATAACACAGGCAAAACCTTCTCATACACACACTTGACTTCAAAACAGGTCAGACTGAATATCAAAGCAGAACATTCCCTATAGATGACACATTTTCACAGAGAATTTTTAAAGAGATGTGTAATTTTTGTCATGTCATTACTATCTACCCGCATACATAGTCACTCTGATAAATAAGAGCGTGAAAGCTGTGTGAGCTGTGTGTATGAGCTTCATGAGAAATGCAGGAGGTCTGGGAGAAAGAGACTCATTAGCGGGACGTCTCCACACTTCACACCTCCGGCTGCAATTCCTCTTCCAGAAATCACATGCATCACTGCCACACACAGTCTAATACTGTCCAGCAGGTGTGAAAAAAAAACCCTCCATTTACACTGACTATCAATAAAGAGTGACCTCAAAAAAGCACGGGGACGAAATGTTGAGAGACAGAAGAGACAGGGAAAAGAAAACTGGCCATGCTTTGACTGTTAAAACTGTGATTCTGTGGATCAAACAAAAAAGCTAAATAGACTTCCAAAACACTTCACCATCTTCCTCTGTCTTCTGTCTTTCTTTGTCAAACAGTGCCATCGGCCCAGCCAGAAGTGACATATTTTCAGTCAATGATACATTTTCTATACACACTAAATAAATCTACTCTCACAAATATTTGAAGGACATTTTGTCGAACAGTTACCGTATTTTCCGGACTATAAGTCGCTCCGGAGTATAAGTCGCATCAGTCAAAAAATGCGTCATGACGCGGAAAAAAACGGCTCGGGTTATGTATATAACCCTTGTTCCCTGAGAGGGAACGAGCACTGCGTCGAAACGCTTTGGGGATGCTCCCTAAGCATCAGCGAATCTGAAGCCTGAATAAACACTAGTCCAATCCGATTGGTCGTGCGTGATGACGTCATTGTGACGGCGTACCCGGAAGTATAAAAGGGGAGCCGGCGCATAATGGCGGCAGTTCTTGCTCTGAAGCATGCGCTCCAGGCGTGCCGAGGTGTGGCGGTACGACGCAGTGCTCGTTCCCTCTCAGGGAACAAGGGTTATATACATAACCCGAGCCGTTCCCTTATCGAGGGAACTTCCCACTGCGTCGAAACGCTTTGGGGAACGAGTACCCACTAGGCCACACCGAGGGTAGCGCCTGTCCTAGTGTGAAGCCGGAAACCGGGCACAACTAGGGTTGGAGCACCCTCGCGCCAGGCGTCGCAGGGAGATCCAGGCTATAAAACCTGATAAAAGTGTGTGGAGTAGCCCACCCCGCCGCCTCGCAGATATCCTGCAGGGGGACCCCAGAAAGGAGGGCCACCGAAGAGGCCATGCCTCTGGTGGAATGTGCCCTCACGGCTACAGGTGAAGGCAAACTGCGCACCTGGTAAGCCATGGTTATTGCCTGGACTATCCAGTTACTGATAGTCTGGGTAGACGCAGGCAACCCCTTCTTGGGTGAGCCAAAACACACCAACAATTGTTGCGATCTCCTCCACTGTGCGGACTTCGCCAGATACACCCTGAGTGCCCTGACCGGGCAGAGTAGGTGAAGCCTCCCCTCTTCCGCCGTCACGTGAGGCGGAGGATGAAATGCCTGCAGAACCAAAGACCTGACCACCCTTGATGGGACCTTGGGCACATAGCCCGGCCTAGGGTGCAAGATGGCCTTTACTCCACCCGGGGCAAACTCCAGGCAAGTCGGCGTTACTGCCAAGGCCTGGAGATCCCCTACTCTCCTTAGAGAGGTAATGGCGAGTAGAAAGGCCACCTTAAGGGTCAGATTCTTAGGTTCTGCTGACTCTAGTGGCTCGAAGGGGGCCTCAGCCAATCCCTCGAGAACCACTGCCAGGTCCCAGGTTGGAACTCTGGACTGAGCCACAGGCCTCATCCTCCGAGCCCCACGGAGGAACTGTACAACCAGCTGGTGCCTACCCAAAGGCCCATCACCCAGAGGAGTGTGGAAAGCCGCAATGGCAGCCACGTACACCTTGAGTGTGGACGGGGTTAGGCCCGCAGAGAAGCGATCTTGGAGGAACTCCAGCACTGAAGCCACTGGGCAGTTAACTGGGTCCTCCTCACGCCTCCTGCACCAAGTGGAAAATACATTCCACTTGAGGCTGTACAGTCTCCTTGTGGACGGAGCCCTGGAGCTGAGTAAGGTCTCTACCACCTCTGCCGACAGGCCAGCCTCTAGGTACCTGGCCCCCTCAGGGGCCAAACCCAAAGGTTCCATATCTCCGGCCGGGGGTGGAAAATCGACCCCGCCGCCTGAGACAGGAGATCCCTCCTCAGAGGAATCTGCCATGGATGACCTGCCAGCAGGGCTATGATATCCGAGAACCAAACTCGCGTCGGCCAACGGGGTGCTACCAGAAGTAGACTGACCCCCTGCCGACGGACCCTCTCCAGGACTCCCGGGAGCAGAGCAATCGGGGGAAATGCGTACAGACGCAGCCTCGGCCACGTCTGCACCATGGCATCCAACCCCAACGGGGCTGGATGCGTGAGGGAGAACCACAGTGGACAGTGGGACGTCTCTTGAGACGCAAACAGATCCACTTCCACTGGGCCGAACCTCTCGCATATGGCCTCCACCACTTCGGGGTGGAGCCGCCACTCCCCGGGCCTCAGCCCCTGCCTCGACAGGATGTCTGCTCCCTGATTTTGAACCCCCGGGACATACATTGCCCTGATGGACAACAGTTTCCCCTGGGACCACAGGAGGATTAGATGCGCCAATCTGCACAGAGGGCGCGATCTTACCCCTCCCTGGCGATTGAGGTACGCTACGACAGCCGTATTGTCTGTCCGCACCAGGACATGTTGGCCGCGGAGGTCCGGGAAAAAACTCCTGAGAGCTTTGTAGACCGCCATCATCTCCAGGCAATTTATGTGCCAGGAGGAATGACGGCCCTCCCATGGGCCCCTCGCAAAGCGGCCGTCCATGACCGCGCCCCAACCAGTGAGGGAGGCGTCTGTTGAAACGGATTTCCGGCAACAGGACGCTCCCAACACTGGTCCCTGGGACAGAAACCAAGGTTTCTTCCATATGACTAGGGAACGAAGGCATCTGCGCGTTACCCTGATCATACGAAAAGGATTCCCTCTGGGGGAAAACCCCTTGGTTTTCAACCACCACTGGAGGGGTCTCATGTGTAGCAGGCCGAACGGTATCACGTTGGACGCTGCTGCCATGTGCCCCAGCACTCTCTGAAAGTGCTTCACAGTGATGGTGTGGCCTAGCCTTATTCCTGAGACCATCGCCAGTATGGTCTCGACGCGCGCGGGAGACAATTGTGCCCGCATCGTCGTCGAATCCCATACTACCCCTAGGAACGTAGTCCTCTGGGACGGCGTCAACACACTCTTGTTCGTGTTGAGTCTCAGCCCCAAGCACTTTATGTGGGCTAGAACGACATCTCGATGCCGAACCGCCATATCGTACGACTGGGCCAGTATGAGCCAGTCGTCGATATAATTCAGTACACGGATGCCCTGAAGCCTCATAGGAGCCAGGGCTGCATCCATGCACTTTGTGAATGTGCGTGGGGAGAGGGCTAGGCCGAAGGGAAGAACTCGATATTGGTACGCTTCGCCCCCGAAAGCGAACCTCAGGAACTTCCTGTGACATGGAAGGATGGAGATATGAAAGTATGCGTCCTTCAGATCTATCGTGACGAACCAGTCCTGGGACTGGATCTGACTCACGATCATGGGGATAGTGAGCATTTTGAATCTGAACCTCCTTAGAGACCGATTCAAATCCCTTAGATCTATAATCGGACGCAACCCTCCATCCTTTTTGGGAACTATAAAGTACCGGCTGTAGAAGCCGGACTCCCTCTCTGGCGGAGGAACATGTTCTATGGCCCCCTTTGCCAGTAAGGTCTTTACTTCTAGTTCCATTACCCGACCCCGCTCTGGTACCACTGTAGTCCAGGTCACCCCCCTGAACCCAGGGGGAGGCCGACCGAACTGCAGTCTGTACCCATTTTCTACAATGCGCAGGACCCATGTGGATACACTCGGAAGGCATTTCCATGCGCCGAGATAATCTACTAAGGGAACCAGCCTCTCGAGGCTGGCGTCGGGTGTTACACGAGCCTCGTCCCCGACCCCCTGAAGCGGTTGCCCGGCAGGAAGTGGTTGGGGACGAGTCTCTGTGTGCGGACGCGCCAGCTGCCCAGCCGCAGGTCTTTCCAGAGGCGGCTGGAGCAGCGTGCGTTCGCGGGAAATCGATGTGGCCCGAAGCGTCGTAGACGGCGGGATTACCACATCGATTTCCCCAGGGCGCCGCGAAGGAAGCAACCTCGGTTGCCCCCTCGCGGGAGGGACCGCCCTGAGAAGTCCTGCCGAGGCTAGGACTTCTTTGCGGCAGCCTTTCGCGCCTGAAGGACGTTCCTCAGATCGCCCTTCGGAGCGGAAGGCTGCTGTTGAGCGCGCCGCCTCTGTTGCCAAGCTCCCGGAGGAGGGGCTCTAGAGGCGACGCTCTCTTTTTGCATCTGACGATGCGAGGAGGAGCTGGTCGGCGGCTGAGGCTGCCCGCTAGGGCCAGCCTTCCCGGGCTTAGAGCGGCGAGGGAGGTACTGCTGGAAGGCCGCTGACTGTCTCTTCGCCTCCTGGTGTCTGGAGACGACGGAGTTAACCGCGTCCCCAAACAGACCAGAAGGCGAGATCGGGGAGTCCAGGAGGAAGGATCTGTCCTTCTCCTTTATCCCCGACAGATTCAGCCAGAGATGTCTCTCCGTTGTCACCATAGCTGCCATGGAGCGGCCGATGGCACGGGCCGTCTCCTTGGTAACACGGAGAGACAAATCCGCGACCTTCCTGAGTTCCAGTACGTCCTCCGGAGAGGGACCCTCGCCCTCATCCAGCTCTTTTAGAAGGTCAGCCTGGTAGGCCTGCAAGATCGACAGAGTGTGCAGCGCACTACCAGCCCGCCCAGCCGCCATATAAGCCTTGCCCACCAGCCCTGAGGTGTCCCGACAGGGTTTGGTGGGCAGCACCGGGGTTTTAAGGGACGATGCCGATTCGGGCGAAAGATAGCTCGCGAGAGCATCCTCCACCCGCGGCATCGCCCCATAGCCCGCCTCGCGTGCCCCCAGAACGTTGGAATAGTCCAACAGTGGGGGATTAGAGACACGCGAGGAATAGGGCTTCCTCCACGATCTACACACCTCGGTGTGCAGATCGGGGAAAAAAGGCAAACCCCGGCGCGGTGTTTGGACCCGGTGTGCGAGGAACCGGTCATCCAGCCTACTGGGTGGCCGAACTTCCTGTTCCTCCTGTGGCCACTCAATGTTGAGTTTAGCCACAGCCCGGGTCAACACCTCGACCAATTCCTCCTGGGCGGGCGGATGAGGCGATGGAAAAACCTCATCCCCCGCCCCGATGCCCGCGCCCTCCGGCTCCTCAGAACCGGAGAGAACGAGCATCGGACCCTCCGCCCCGGGGGAAGAAGCCGCAAAGCGGGCTTCCACACGGGGAGGAAGATCATCGGAACTGTCCGAGGAGGATTGGGAAAGTGCCGCAGCAGTCCCAAAGCCCTCGGACAGATCCCGCTGTGAGCCCCATGATCTGCGACGCCGCGACGCCTCAGCGACCGCGGGTCCAGAACCCTGGGGCTCACGAGGCTGGCCGGTCTCATCGAACACGGCCAGCCTAGAGCGGAGCAGCCTGAGTGTCAGCCGCTCACAGTGCTCACAGGCGGCTCCCTCGAGAGCCGCCCGAGCGTGCTGCACACCCAGACACTGCACACATAACAGGTGTGTATCCGATCCCGAGATGAAGCGGGGACACGGATGCACACACTGTCTAAATCCGCTCTTTCCTTCCATACTTTTACTATAAAGTTTTCACTCACACACACACTCGCAACTGGACAGACAACAGTAAATAGACAGACCAAACAGAGAGCGCTATGCTGAAGAGCAATAACTGCCGCCATTATGCGCCGGCTCCCCTTTTATACTTCCGGGTACGCCGTCACAATGACGTCATCACGCACGACCAATCGGATTGGACTAGTGTTTATTCAGGCTTCAGATTCGCTGATGCTTAGGGAGCATCCCCAAAGCGTTTCGACGCAGTGGGAAGTTCCCTCGATAAGGGAACATATATAAGTCGCACTGGACTATAAGTCGCATTAGGGCAGAGCTGGAGCCACGCGCATGCGAGCACGCGAGCACCCGCGCGCGCATGCGATCACCTGCTCGCGTGCACTTGCTCGTGCCCGCTTCACTGCATAACCCGAGCAGAAGAAAGAAAGTTTGAAGTGAGTGAGAAACTTGTAAGGGACTGGCGAAAAGCAGAGGTTACTTTAACTGTGATGAAGAAGAAAAATAAATCTACTTGCGGACTGTAAGCAAGATGGCCAGAGCTGAAGGAACGAGTCCACAGAGGCTTGAACTCTCTGCCGGGAGAAGCTCTGCCGCGCGAGACGAACGCTGTGAGACTCGTTCTCCGCTGCATATTTTACAACATGCTGTTTGTGTTTTGCAGAATAAGATTTTCTTTATGGGGACATTTTGTTTGTGTTCAGTCTTTCTAAGTTGTTGTCTATAAGTAAATATTAGGCTACAGGAGCAGCATAGAGCGCATTCTCGCGGCTATATGTTTATTCTTGTCAGTCAGTATGAATTAAATTTGATATATAAGTCGCACCTGACTATAAGTCGCAGGACCAGCCCAACTATGAAAAAAAGTGCGACTTATAGTCCGGAAAATACGGTATTTCTACATTGCAGGCTGCAAATTCTCAACTTGACTTAGATGTTAGCATATTGCTGCAGTGAATGAAAAGCATGCGTTCAATCAACACAAACAGAGCAGTTTTCAGACAGAGCTACAGTACAGAATAGCAACTAGAATAGAGGGAAGTACTCTTGACCATTAAAATCATCTAAAAGTCATTCCCTCCATTATTATGTTATGTCTGACCTGTAAGCTACAAGTTTACTTTACAGTTGAAATTGTCTAGTTTCTATAATTTTACCTACAATTGATTATAAAAACGAAAATATTAAAATAAAAGCTAATTTAAAATATTGATAAATACTACAACACAATATAAATAATATTAAAATGACACTGACAGTCACTGAGTACTGCTGCTTTTTGGAGTTTCATAAAGAATAATGCACATGTACATGTGCCATGTGCTCATATATTGGGACTCATAACTATCATCCTTCAGATGAGACTTTAAACTGATGTCCTGACTTTCTGTGGTCATTACAAATCCCAGTATGTCTTTTGAAAAAGAGTAGATGTGTAACCTCAGTATTCTGGCTAAGTTTGCCTATTGGCTTCTGTCCATAGAGTGGTACAGATATGACATCCCTTTGTAGGCCAAAATGTGTTAGCAGTTAGCATGTTAGCAATTCCGTTTCCTTCAAGTCAATGTTTTTTTTTTTTTTTTTTTTTTTTTTGTATTTAAAAAAGGGATTTTAGTTAAATGGCTGAAATAAGGTCTGTGGTAAACACAAGCTCAAGACATTTTCACAGTTTATTCTATGACATAAAATACATCAGTATTACCCCACTCAGTATTTTTTGAATCTGTTATACGTATCTTAAAAAGGCGCTTGCTAACAAGTGGCTAAAGGGGACTACAGAGACTGTCGAGGATAAACTTCATTGTGCTGAAAAGGTCAGCTTTTAGGCTGCTTTTACAGCCTCCTTATGCTCATAATAACCACTCTATGGTGATTTGCTTCCTCACTCTGTCTCCTCTCCACCAATAAGCTAGTGTGTGGGGGGTGTTATATATGAAGGAGTTTTGGTTCCTTGCCACTGTTGCCTTTTGCTTTTGGCTTGCTCAGTTGGGAACACTTCAGTTTTAACTATATTACTGATCTGCCCGCATTGATACTCTATGACAATTAAAATGAGCTGGATGTCATCACCTTTTGTTCTTTTTTTCCAGAGCGGATGCACAGCCGAATCAAATTCTGTTATATCATTTTCTTGTTAACACTGTGAAGCTGCTTTGAAACATTCGGCATTGTTGACTATATATATATATATATATATATATATATATATATATATATATATTCCCTCCTACCAAATAACTTAAACAGCTAAATAGCTTATTCTAAACTATTAATACTATATGTTTTTATCTCATTTGAGTGTAAGTAATTTCAAAACAAGTTCATCCCTGAAATGCCTTGAACCTTTTGTCAGTCACTAATTAATCAGACATCTTCCCGACAAAAGTCTTGGTGAAGATAAACAGAGGGCACATCATATTCCTAACTGTATACAGTGTCTCAATTCCACATTTTAACCTGTGTAAACAGCAGTGTTTACGATCACCTTTCTTTGTGACCACTAGATGGTAGTCTAACATCATACTCTAAGTAGTCTCTCACAGGAAGTTAATACATACTGCACTGGTTTCCCATTAAAGTCTATATTAGAATCATCTATACCTGATCTTCTTGTTTTAAAGAAAAAAGAAAAAGAGAATGAAGGACCAATTGCTTCTGTTATATTACAGACTATGGTGGTTAGAAGAATATACATTTTTTATTTAGTTTTGTTTTAAAGTGTCGTGAATTTGGACCAGTGTCGTGAATTTGGACCAGGACTTTCTTGAGTTTTTTTTTTTTTTTTTTTTTGAGTAAACAATGGAAGATAACAATGCCAGTGCTACTAGTGGTGTGGAAATTACACAATTTATACGCCAAATTGCTCACACAAAACGCCAAAGCACACCTTACAGGGACTTATAAGTGGACAAATTCAACTGCAAAAGTGTAAAGCTTGAAACATTAAACAACATGTTTTTTTTTAATTAAAAATGCCGCTTGGCCCCTTGGTGTACTCACATCAAACTCATTGAGAGCGGCGGCCAGCTCGCCGATGCCAGCGTGCCCGTGCTTCTCGTCGGTGGGTGAGGTGGCCTGGGCAGCGCTGGAGATGCCTCCGATGGCCTCTTGGACCTGTTTGAAGACGTAGTCTCGGTTGGCACGTGTAGCAGCCACGTCGGGGTGGCGCAGGAAGGCCTGGGAGGCGGTGTAGAGCATGGTGGCATTCTTCTTAAGAGCCCCGCGAGCTGCCGCCATCTCATCCCTGCACTGAGGGTCCTTCAGCTCCTGCCACACACATACACAAACAGCTGCATTTCGGTTGCTGTCGAAAGCTTTAGTAAAGCAGCAGATGAAATGAACGAATGAAATGAGTAGAGTTTGCTCTGCTCGGCATCCTATAATTGTACAAAAAACAATCAGCCAAAGACCTTTCATGTATGCAAAGGTTTATGATATTATGTATAAAATGTAAGCTTCTTAAAATTAAAACGAATTTTTATAATAATCATTTGTTATAAAATTCATGATATTCTATATAAGCTATGATATTTAATAATACCTGCTGTCTGCGAGCAGCAACATAGTTAAGTTTGACCATCTCTTTCCCAAACTCCTTAAAGCGATTGGCCAAGTCCTGCTCATTGGTGGCGTTCTTGACAGCTTCTAGAGCTTCTTCCACCTAGAAACACACACGCACACACACACACACACACACACACACACACACACACACACACACACACACACACACACACACACACACACACACACACACACACACACACACACACACAAACACACAGTGTTTAAACATCATCCATAAAATGAAAGGTATAAAAGTTACATAAAGCACATCAAAATGTGGTTGAGTGACGGTTACCTTTTGCTGTGCTTATTATCCGTTCTCCGGGGACACATATATTGTAAATTCTAACAGTTTTCACTCTTCGTAATGAGACTAGTGGAAGAACAAGGAGGTGCTTTGTCCCTTGTGGGACATATAAAAGTTTCTCAGTCACATCCTACACTATAAAAGTTCTTCTTTCGCAACCATTAAGTTTCACATATCTTAGTGCTCAAATTTGTTTAGTGATTACATAACTGAGAAGCCGCTGGGTAAAAAATAAAATAAAATAAAATAAAATAAAAAATTGTTGGGTTAGAGTGGGAAGATATGTGTCTGTTTTCTTTGTGCCAGTGGGGAACAAAAATTGAAAGAAAATAGAACGATGCAACTAGAAGAAAACGGATTAAGGGCAAAACTGTACGAGCAAAAAGCTCCTAAATTCATTCACTCTGAAATATAATTATCTACACCAAAAATACAAATGGAAAATATGAAGCCTATTTAATAACCAGAGGCAAGATAAGTGGTATTTGAGTGTTATTTATGCATTTTAATTGACTTGTGCCAGGAGGATGTTGCTTTGGCAATATGTGCAATGCAAATATAGAGCAGGGATGGAGATAAAGACTTTTTTTTTTTTTGGTTTCTACAATAAATAACTTCCCGTGCCCTTGAAATGAAGGCAGTGTGTGTACTTGGATACTGAGAGGCAGGTCTGGTTTGTTCTGACCCAGTGGACAGTGACCAGCTGTGAGGACTAGCCACAGCGTTGCAGCTTTGTACACTTGTTCAGAACAAAAAAGGAACAGAGAAAGGGTAGGTCTTAAAGTCTATATGGGCATCACATTCAATACACCTCCCAGATGCACATGGCTCTAATCTAGTAAAACATTAAGATGGGACTAGATCGTTTGCTGCCCCCGATTCATTTGTAAATTAATGAAATTATTTATTAAAATAATTTTAGGAGGAGGAAGACTTTTTTTATTCTGGGTAAAATGTGTTGAAAGTGACTGATAAAATGTCCTACAGATGTCAGCGACTTTGCAGGGAAGTCATTATAAACCTAGTAATGATATTTAATGATAGTTATTATTAATGATCAATACATCGTGATTAATGTCACATGATTAATGTCTGATGAACGGGAAGAGAACATACGATCTTGAGGTGAGCCAGGAGCCTCATGACATCAGCCATGTCAGCCAGGATGAGAAGGCGAGTGACGGCAGAGAGGAGGGCGCGGGCGGCACGGACCATCGTGCCACGTTTCACAGAGGAGCAGGGGTCATCCGCGAACTCAGAGGAGGCCATGCGCATCGTCTCACCTGCACAGACACAAAACAACCAGCACAAAACAACATATGTTTAATGTTATACCACAGAGCAAATCCCTTGTTCATATCTATAGGAATTTTAACTCGGGACCAAACAAAGCTGCCTGGACATGTCACTGGTTTATTAATAGCTGTACATCTGTTTACCAGTGAAATAAACTTGCGAGTACAGGCAAGATTGCCAAGAGTGTTCATTAGCGAAACAGCACACTTCGGAAAATAAATAAATAAATAAATAAAAACCTGTGCAAAGGATTGCTTGTGTCTGGAAAACAATGTGCCAGTTTTGTGTCAAACTATGTTGTCCAAGAAATACATTGTAGTGCATTTTTGCCAAAACATTTCAAAACACAAAAGAAGATATCAATATGCAGAGATTAATTAATCCAGAATACATAAAGCCATTTGTAGGTTGTCATAATAGTGATGTAAGCAGCTGTTTAATACCCTTGCATTGTGATTGAGTATTACATGACTATGCATTTTTTTTTAAAACTTTTACTTAGCACTTACTTTGTCAAAAGCGACCTTTTCATTTATGTATGTGTAATACTTTTTTTTGACATTGTCAGAATAATAGGCATATATATATATAAAATACGAGAAAAGCCTATTAATCTGACTATGTCAAAAAAGTGAAAATGTGCAATTTGTCTCAAGAATCATTGACAGAATCTATTAATGACCCTACAGTAAAGTGGACTTCCCACCTTTTATCTGAACAGGAGCCGCAGGCACGACAGAGTTGATTAATGAAAGCTTACAAAATGCCTGGTTGAGACATTAACAAATGTCATTGAATTTGAGAAATACATACAGAGATGCAAGCTTGTGGCAAACTGACTTCTCAGAGTCTAGGGAAAGAAAACGAGAATATTTGTTTTTAAGCCTGTCTGTGGGGGTGAACACTTACATGAACACAATAAATAAGGCTGTACCGTATGTGCGCATTATGATGTTTCTCTCACACAATGAACTAAAACGCTAGAATGTCACCTATTCTTAACAGTGTCTTGCTGCTGTCCCTCCACTTCCAGAGGAAATGTCAGCACTGTCCTCTGGCTCTGTGCATTTCTGTTGCAGCCCTATCTTCATGGATTACCACAGGAGGTTAAAATCTTTTTTTCCACTATAGATGTTTTTCAACCTCTACAGTACAATTGAAAGTCAATAGGACAGACATATTGCTCTGTAATTTGCATCCAATCTGTTTGAAACAATCATTTTTTGCAATATTGTCCTTTACTTTACTCAGTCAGAAATCCTTTATTCTCTTTTACCAACCAGGAATGTATTGAGGGCAGTGAATTCTATGCAGACTTAATAAAAAATAAAAAATAAAAATAAATCAGATGGACTAGATCTCAGTAAGCACAATGTTGACAGCCTTCTTACTTCCAGTAACTGCCTGATGAGCAAGCATTTCAAGGTTTTAGACACACGCACAGACGCACACACACTTGTCCTCTCTAAAGGGAGGTAGGTAATAAATATTTTTTACTTGAGGAGGATTTGAAAGAGGTCAAAATGATTTTATATGAACAATAATTAGCTTTGTTAAACAATGAAAAACTGTATGCTTCATTACTCTACATCCGTCGGGATGTCACTACTTCAGCCCGGCAGCAAATTAAGACTACTGAGAAAATGTTCATCAGTTCACCATTATTCTGTGTGGACAAAACAAAACATTTCGGATTACACTTCGACTGTAACTCTTGTTCCCTGAGAAGGGAACGAGACACTGTGTTGGTAACGAAACCTAGGGGACACTCCCTTCTGAAGTATATGAAACTATTCCAATCCTGATTGGTGCTGCATCATGATGTAGCATTTGAGGGCATACACAGAAGCTACAAATGGATGCCAGAACACAACAGCATTAGCTTTCGCAATGAAGCAAGTTGCTCATGAAGTGGCGTGAAGTGGCGTGGCTATGCGATGCAGTGTCTCATTCCCTTCTCAGGGAACAAGGGTTACAGAAGGAATCTTTTGAGAGAACTCACACTGCACCAGTAATGACACTTTGGGGAATGAATACCCACTATGTCACAACAAAACATGCTTGTTCTTGTGTGAAGCTATTTTTAGGCACAAATTAGGACGAGAGCACTCGTGCACCCGGTGTGGAAGGAAGATGCAAACTGTAAAATCTTAGTGGCCCAGGCAGCCGCATCACAAATCTCCTGAAGAGGACCACTGAGAGGAGGGCTCTAGAAGATGCCTTGCTTCTAGTAGAATGTGCCCTTAAGGCCACAGGTGAAGGCAAACTACGCAACTGATAGACGAAGGCAATAGCAAAGGATAACCCGCGCGTGCACCCTTCCGGGAGAAGAGCCCGTACGGCCCATACAAGGACATTCCGACCCGTTGATGTCAAGCGGACTCGTACTCGAAAACAAAAAAAATTAAACTTGTGAGAAACCGGAAGGAGTATTTTTGACACAGTATTTTTGACAACTTAGTTTTTGATACTTTGTCCATGTTTAGGATGGGAATCCAAGTCTTTAACAGTGTAAAAAGCTCATTTCACTCCCCCTTTAAGAATACACCGCAGTCCCAGACGAAGTACTGAAGGAAAATCAAAATTGAGTGGAAGTACATAGGAGGGCAGAGCCAGGCTATTAAATTCATGCTCTCTACAAACAACTGGAAAACACATTCCACTTTAGGAATGTGATGTACAGTCTCCTCGTGGAAGGAGCCCTGGAACTGAGTATGGTCTCCACTACACAAACAAAAAGGCCAGCCTCCAATTACTGAGACCTCTCAGGGGCCAGACCCACAGCTTCCATAACTCTGGCCGGGGGTGAAATATTGTAACTTGTTCTATGGCCTCCTTTACCAGCAGTAAGTGAACCTCTTGTTCTATTACACGAGTCTGGTCCCAACAGCACTGCCAAATAGACCAAAAGGGGAAATCAGAGCATCAAGAAGAAACAAATTGTCCTTCTTCTTCATCCCAGACAGATTTAACCATATATTTATCTCTGTGGTTACCAGTAATGACATGGAGCGGCCAATGAAATGGGCTGTCTCCTTGGTAACATGGAGAGACAGTTCTGCAGCTTTACTAAGCTCAGCAATATCCTCGGCGTGGGCCCATCGCCTTCGTCTTCGAAGGTCGGCCTGGTAGGCTTGCAACATAGCCTTGGTGTGTAAGTAAGCACCAGCCCGACCCACAGCCATGTATGTTCTGCCCACCAAAGCTGAAATGTCATGGCGGGGCTTAGTGGGCAGTGCCGGGCTTTAAGGGATGAAGCAACGTTGGGTGATCAGTAACTGGCCAAAGCCTCCTCCACCTGCAGCATCATCCCATAGCTATTCTCTCTCACCCTTGTGATGTTACAATAATTTAATACTAGGTTTTGGAGCGAGGCGGAAGCAAGCGAGGGGAATTCACAACTCACTGTGGAAGTCAGGAAAAAATGGCAAACCCCGGCATTGAGCTTGCGATTTGTGCTTCTGTGCTTCAGGAAGCGCTCATCCAACTTGCTTCTCACATGAGCTTCCTGACTTTTCATGTGGCCAGCTTATGCTAAGTCTGGCCACAGCATGCGTCACAACCTCAGCGAGCTCCTCTTAAAGGGATAGTTCACCCACAATTGAAAATGTAATGTTTATCTGCTTACCCACAGGGCATCCAAGATGTAGATGTGTTTGTTTCTTCAGTAGAACACAAATTAAGATTTTTAACCCCAACCGTTGCTCATATAATGCATGTCTACTAAACTAAACTAAACTAAACTAATATAAACTAAACTAAACTAAACTAAACTAAACTAAACTAAACTAAACCAAACCAAACCAAACCAAACCAAACCAAACCAAACTAAACTAAACTAAACTAAACTAAACTAAACTAAACTAAACTAAACTAAACTAAACTAAACTAAACTAAACTAAACCATCTTTGCCACATCTAATATCAACATGTATTGTAATCTAAGTGAATTAGAGTAAGCTTTTATCTTTGTGTTAAACCGGGGAGGTCCTGTCAGGGCCATGTGTTAAGCCTTTGTGGGGCCCTGGGCTAAACTTTTTCAGGGTCATTGAAACAGATTAGACTTTAAATTACATGAATCTGTGGTGAAATAACCAGATTTTCACTTCAATACATGTTTATTTTAATGCGAACAACGTTCTATCACTTTAATTCAGCACGTCCAGCACAAAATAGACAAAAACGATCGACGCGCTGCTGCAGACGCACAGCTCCTGGAAAGCATTGCCGGACCGCATCCGTGTGCAGTGAGAAAGCTGAAATACGTTAACATATAACATATATTGGGACAGGCGATCTATTCGTGATCAAACTATTTGTGTTACAGATCTAAGCAGTTCATAGGAGTCATTTGTTGGACTACTACACAATAATAGAAAGTCATGTTGTATTATCTCATCACATTTGAAGTGCCGCTAATGTAAATCGGTAGAGGAACAATTTATATTTTATGCATTGGGAATTTGGGATACACTAGCTGCCTGCTGGGGTGGCAATGGTCTTTCTTTTAGGGTGGCAGCTGAAACCCTGGTAGATCCACCCCTGCCACTGTCATATTTTCTTACATTATCGTTCGACATGTTGATGTGACGATGTACTGGGTGTCTGCTGTGACTCGATTCGGGTGTGTGACAACGATGCTCATCATACGCATAATTACCTTGATCCAAAAAAAAAAAAAAGGATAACACAACCTGGTGTTCGGGGCCCTGGGCTGCAGCCCATGTTGCCCATTAGGATAACGCGGCCCTGGGTCCTGTAAAAGCCAGGCAACTGCTATTGAGATGCTTAAGGATTTATCCAGGTCCTAGAGACCTTGGTGCAGAGCATTTCGGCTAGCATTAGCCGGATAGCATATTGATCCGTCAGATGACCCTCAGCTCTCATTTCAGCAACCTTGTTGAAAAACCACCGAAGTCTCTTTAGTTTGCAGTAGATCTTCTGCATTGTGTTTAACTGCATACTTTGCATTGTAGAACAAAGAGGGTGAAACATGTTTTACATAATGTAAAAAAAAACCATTATGTTTCACACAGACAGTCAGTCTTGTGACTGGTAAGTCATTAGGAACATTATGTCCAACCTGTTTTTATTAACCACATCCCAGCTAAAGGTCAGCTTGGTAATGGTCCACACAGAATATTTTAACACACTTCATTCTGCCCCTGCAGCCATGGGGCTTGGCTCAGTCTCCATCTGTCAGTACAGCAGTCCCTTCACTGCAGATCTGAGAGAGAGTTTGCATTTTCACCACAAATAACTCTTAAAAACTCTTTGAACAGGGATAGAAGTCCATTATTATTTGATAAAAAATGCAGTAAAATGTGAAAATAACTATTTTAATAGAATGATTTCTATTTTAATTTATTACATTTATTTTTTATCATTATGCTTCAGAAATCATTCTAATATGCTTTGCTGCTCAAGAATTGCTTATTGTTATATACAGTCAAACCAAAAAATATAATTTTTACTGGTGCAGGACACTATAGTTTATACAGTGGACTACCAGTAAAACTGATACACAATGTGGGACCAAAGTGATTCAGACACTTTGACCTGACCATGTTTTGCTGAAGTGTTTTTTATTTTTTATTTTTTTTTATGCTAATGTGATCTTTTACACCACAGACTGAACAAAAATGAATAATTGCTCAGTAATTGGGTGACTTAAAGTGGTATTATCTAATTGTGTTGTTAAATTTGACAGCTGACAGCTGATGTAATTGTAATCCATTACGTACCTTTCTATCAAAGTTATCAAGATTAATTTACTCTGACAGTTTAACTCCGAGTTCTTGTCATATGTTATTATCATTTCCATTAACTATAGTGAATAAAGTGTTATAATTTGAGAAAATGTTGAAAGTGTCTGAATACATTTAGTTTTTAAGCTGTATTATTTTTTTCCCATGACTCTTTGTGAATAGAAAGTTCAGAAGAACACTAACCTTTTCATTTGAATTCATATTTACCTATTATCCCCCCCCCCCTCCCCGTCATTTAATTTATGGCACAAGATAACCAAAAATATGTATAGATTTCCATGACTTTTACAGGCAAGGAAACCCCTATCTAAAAAAAATGTATAATAATAATAATTCCAATAATTTTCCTTATGAGAATCCTGGAAATTGTTGTACTGCCCTTATGAGCTGAATGTTCCTCTTTGTTTTTCTCATGGATTGGTTTATATTTAAAGTCCTGAAGACAAATAATCACCCCGGAAATCATTAATATTATATTAGCAAATAATTTAAACTAAACAAATTAAATGAGAGGTTTCACACATATAACCTCAGCGTGCAGTCCTCAAAACAAACCACAAAAAAATAACAGATCATTACTAATACAATGCAATGCTAGGTAATGCATTTCAGCTTTTGGAGTTTAAAAGTGGCATTTTTCCTCTTCTCCACAACCTCATAATTGCACTTGGACTGTGTTTATGGGGTGATGAATGTTCTGTGGAGCACCATCAATAACTGTTTGCCATTTTCATAGAGGTAATTTGGCTGAGCAAACAACTTCAGTCCAGACCAATGAGTATGCAAGGTTTGAAAAAGGACTCAGTGTATGGGAACGAGAGGAGAGAAAACTTAGTAAGAGTGAGAGAGAGTGTGTGTAATGTGCTGCCAGATAAGGGCGGTAAATAATAGGCAGAACATATAGGTGAAGGAGGAGAAAAAAACTATAGCTTAGTTGTCTGCAAACTGCTGCACATGAGCAAAAAAATGAAACAAAAAAACACTAAAGACCGCAACATCTTTCCAAAATAATGAGTTCAATGGTGCGATAATATGACAGATAATACTTCTCACTGATTGACACATGACCCTAAATGTCTTTCTACTCTCTTAAGAATCCAGCATGACTAGACAGGCAACTAGTCAGGAGACAGCATTTTAGTCACTATATTCCGTTATAAAACCTTTAGAGTTTTAATATAAGTATGTTTGACTGCTTGATGGGATGCTGGAACAAATAATCAACTAACAAGGAATGTTCTCAGAACTTTGGCTAAGATTCTGGCAATGTACTCTCAAAGTTATAGAGCTTATAGCAGAGCCATGCCAGCTATGAAAGTGATGCTGTGAGGGATAGACTTACCCTTCCTTTGAAGGAAGAGAAGAAAAAAAAACCTGTATAAAGTTTTTTTTGTATACTGAAATTTCTTGTAAAGATATTTTTGTGGCGTTTAAATAACAGTACAACCCACTTAAGAGATTTATGTCCGTTTCTCACAGCCTCGCTTTCATCCCTATTAAAATAAAAGACAATGTGCAGCAGAGAATAAAATAAAAAATAATCTTCCAGTAACATTAATAAAATGTGCATTCAGAATGATCTGGTCTGTAATATATACTCTAAAGGTTCATGAATGAAAGGTTTTCTGAAACGGTTTTGTTTCACGTTCGGTTGACATTCATCTAGCATATTTTAAATGTCACTACTTGTTTCAGGATGCTGAAGAACATGTAAAAGAACATGCAAAAAAAATGTTTTCCAATGATAAATGATCAAATTGAGTGTTTCTGAAAGTCTATCAGGACATTTATGAATGAATCCTCCCTGTTAGCGAATCAATTGGCTGAATCGGGTGAATGATTCAATGACCAGTTCATAAAGAGAGTCATTCCCTGCATCCCAATGTGCATACTATCCACCCAATTCGCCCTAAATAGTATTGATTATTACTAGGGATGGATACCCAAACCCGGTATTAAATCAGCCCCAGTGCTGAATTATGAAAGACCGCAGTATCGTTAAGCTTTGACGCTATCAGTTCTGCTGTCGGTACTGGAGCAATGAAGAACATACACTTAGGCTACTATTTATAATTGCTTTATAGACATAATATTGCGGATTCTATATTGCTGCCCGTTTCTATAAGTAATATTATTAAACCATGTGTTAGATTTTTGCTAATTTCAAACGAGAGAGAGAGAGAGAGAGAGAGAGAGAGAGAGAGAGAGAGAGAGAGAGAGAGAGAGAGAGAGAGAGAGAGAGAGAGAGAGAGAGATCTCACGAGGCTACAGCGCACACGACACGACAGTCCCTGTTAATGAGTGACGAAGAGGCAGCGTCTAATAAACCCAGACGATTGTGTCATTAATGTGAATCAAACAAAAGGCGCAGAGAAAGATACTCGCAGTAGGTAATAGATTAAAAATCATTAATCTATTAATTTGTATAGTGAAAACTATGCAGTGTTATTGTATATTTGATTTTTAGATGTCTTTTGTAGGTCATACCCAAAACAGTAATGTTAGTAGACCTTCCTGAAATTAAAGCACCACATTTTATTTGTATCTTTGTTTTATTGTATATTTACTGTATTTTTTTGACCATTTGTTTTTACTTTGTGTCTTGTTCTTATCGTATGCATATATAAATCAAAAAATGTCTGTAAAAATGCACTAGTGATAGAGGTTTTACATTCGTATTGTTTAAACATTGCTATATTGTTTATTTGGCTATAGATATTTTACATGTTCAGATGTTAATTAATTACATGTTCAAGTGTTAATTATTTTCTTACATTTTCTTTTTATTATAATAAAGTTTAAGAAAAAGAACCAATAAGGATACCGTTAAAGTACTGGATCGTTAAGCAGTAGCGGTAAGAGTATTAATACCGTTAAAACTAACGATACCCACCCCTAATTATTAATGAAAACCTTTTTTTCTGTGCATTTAGGATGGATAATATGCACATTGAGATGAAGGCATTTACTTCATTCTTGAATGAATCAGCTGTTTGAACGAATCAAATAAATGAATTACTCAGTGACTTACATAAGTAGACATTCACTGCCACCTACTGGTTTCCATTATATAATAATATATAATAATAATAATAATAATAATAATAATAATAATAATAATAATAATAATAATAATAATAATAATAATAATAATAATAACAAAACAATTAAAGCTACACTATGTAACTTTCTCATCCGCTAGAGGGCGCCTATTTAAAACAAAGGCGTAGTTTGATGAGGCCAGGTTTGAGCTCAGAACTCCCTCAGACGCTTTGCTCAGTCGCCCCGGCTCCTTGGTTAAAATAGCAATTTTCTCACAATTTACAAATAGTTGGAAACATTTGGGATATTATAAGAACTCAACTGAACAAAATATATAAAACTGGCCTTGTGGTTTTTGGATATTTTACTGCAAAAATCCCACATAGTGCACCCATAAAGGTATAATTCACCCAGTGGAATAAATTCTGTGTTGAATATCTTTTAAGAAATTAAGTGTCTATTTGACACTTTTCTTATTTTACACAATCTTTTGGGAGTAATTTCTCAGCCGAATTTGGTGTGCGCTTAATGTGTAATTAATTAAAAAAAAAATTTTTTAATGACATGCAGCCCTAGACATAACATTTTCATAATGTAACATTATGGAACATTATCAGAAAAGAGAACATATTAAACAGATTTATTAGTTTGTTTTTGTTCCTCAGGGTGATAACAGGCTGCTCACCTTGCTTGCGGACGTCCTCTACAGCCGCGATAAGCTCCTCCTTTAGATCCTGGCTGTCCTTAGCAATCTGCTCGCCCTTTTCTAAAAAGTTCTGGGTCGCCTGCTCCACAGACACAGCCAGCACATGAGCCTTCTTAGAGCGGCCCTTTTTCTTACTGGATGGGCCTTTGTTACTGGTGTTGACCAGGGTGGTCACCTGAGGACGAGAACAGTCAAAGATGAAGATAAATATAAAGATGGTTGTGTAAAAAGCTCTTCTACTCACATTTCGACAGAACTGCATAAAGCAGGTCTAGCAGCGTAGCTCATTGGCACATTTAATGAAAACTGTAATGCACACAAGGAAGATTGAGCTCAAGTTTGTTTATTTCTAAACCAATGGGTCAGAAAAACTGCTGGGTTTGTGTGTTGCTTTCAGAATTCAGAAGTAAGGAGACGCTCAAATCAGTCAGACATCTACAGCTTACATACATAGACCAGCAATTAAAAAATGCAGTCAAGCGCAAGGACGTGCCCCAAATGTCCACTTCAAACTCCCCATTAAATATCAAACATAAACTGTAAAACAATTCAGGTCTCCAACTGAACATTTTCTAGTGACTGGTCACATCTATTTTTTTTCAGTTGGCCAAATAGAATTTCTGTAAATTAAATTGCATCAATTCACAGAAATTCAATTTGGCAAACTGAAACATTTTGATGTAATCAGTCACTAGAACATTTTCAATTGGAGAGGCCTGACATTTTTTGCAGTGTAAGTTAGTCACCATACAAAGTCAAATTACATTAAACCTTGAATGGTAAAAATGCTAGCATTTACATTATTGTTTTAGTTCAGTTAAAAAAATGTATGTTAAAATACCGGATTTTATTTCCATTTAATTCTAAAAGAATATTTATTAAATATAATATTTTAGGATTACATGAATAAATAAAAAATAACTATATATATATATATATATATATATATATATATATATATATATATATATATATATATATATATATATATATATATATATATATATATATATATATATTTTTTTTTTTTTTTAAATAATCTTTTGCTTGTGTGTTTTTAAAGACATTATGCTAATGTTGGAAACTGTGATAGTGATTTTTTTTTCAGGATTCTTCGATTAACAAAGTTAAACAACAGCATTTGACATATACAGTATATGGGATATATAGTATTTATATAAATTCAGGATGTTATTACCATCAAATACTATCATTTAATTGTACTACTATTGTACATTTTATTGTACTATGTCATTAATGACTCACCCTAATGTCGTTCCACACCCGTAAGACCGTTCATTTTCGTAACACAGTTTAAGATATTTTAAATTTAGTCCGAGAACGTATCCAAGTGTATGCACACTATACTGTCCATGTCCAGAAAGGGAATAAAAACATCATCAAAGTAGTCCATATGTGACATCAGTTAGTTAATTAGAATCTCTTGAAGCGTCGAAAATACATTTTGGTCCAAAAATAACAAAAACTATTACTTTATTCAGCATTGTCTTCTCTTACGCGTTTGTTTTCAAACCTCAAATAAAGATTCAAACGGTCATGAATCAGTTTATTGATTCATGATTCGGATCGTCAATGTTACGTGATTTCAGCAGTTTGGCAGTTTGACACGCGATCCGAATCATGAATCAATACGCTGATTCATAACCCTTTGAATCTTTATATGAGGTTTGAAAACAAACGCGGAAGAGAAGACAATGCTGAATAAAGTCGTAGTTTTTGTGATTTTTGGACCAAAATGTATTTTTGATGCTTCAAGAGATTCTAATGAACTAACTGATGTCACATATGGACTACTTTGATGATGTTTTTATTCCCTTTCTGGACATGGACAGTATAGTGTGCATACACTTGGATACGCTGTCGGACTAAATATAAAATATCTTAAACTGTGTTCCGAAGATGAACAGAGGTCTTACGGGTGTGGAACGACATTAGGGTGGGTCATTATTAATAAACAGCTTTATTCTTGAGACTACCGCCAGAATGGTCTTGATTCGTGGGAGAGTTGCGCCCGCATCGAAACCGAATCCCATACTACCCCCAGAAAGGTCGTTTTCTGGGCTGGCGCCAACACGCTCTTTTTTGTGTTGAGCCTCAACCCCAAGCGTTGGATATGTGCTAGAACTACATCTCGATGTTGAACTGCCATTTCGGACGACTGGGCCAGTATAAGCCAGTCGTCGATGTAATTTAGTACCCGGATGCCCTGAAGTCTCAATGGAGCCAGAGCTGCATCCATACATTTGGTAAACGTGCAAGGGGAAAGAGCTAGACCGAAGGGAACCACTCGATATTGGTACGCTTCGCCCCCGAAAGCGAACCTCAGAAACTTCCTGTGGCATGGAAGGATGGGGACATGAAAATAGGCGTCTTTTAAATCTATCGTGACGAACCAGTCCTTGGGCTGGATCTGACTCACGATTGTGGGAATGGTTAACATCTTGAACCTGAATCTCCTCAGAGACCGGTTCAGATACCTCAGATCTAAAATCGGCCGAAGCCCTCCATCCTTTTTTGGAACTATAAAGTACCGGCTGTAGAACCCGGCCTCCCTCTCCGACGGCGGGACCCACTCTATGGCCCCCTTTGCCAGCAAGGATTTTACTTCTTGTTCCATTACCCGAACCCGCTCTGGCACCACTGCAGTCCATGTCACCCCATTGAACTTTGGCGGGGGGTGATCGAACTGCAGTCTGTACCCTATTTCTACAGTACGCAGGACCCATGTGGATATATTCGGAAGGCATTTCCATGCGCCGAGATAATCTACTAAGGGAATCAGCCTCTCGAGGCTGGTCTCGGGTGTTATTTGAGTCTCGTTTCCCGTCCCCTGAAGCGGATGCCCGGCAGGGGACGAAATACGATTTTCGATATTTGGACACTCGTCCCGCCCAGTCGCAGGTCTTACTCGAGGCGACTGGATCGAAACGTGCCCTAGGAAAAACGATGTGGCCTGAAGCGTCTGTGACGGCGGGATTACCACATCGTTTTCCCTTCGAGAGCGTCGCGCGAGAGACAACCTCGGTTGTTCCCGCGCGAGAGGGACCGCTCTCTGAAGCCCTACCACAGCTAGGACTTCTTCCCAGCAGCCTTCTTAGCGAGAAGGACGTTCCTTAGATCGCCCTTCTGCACGGAAACCTGCTGGTGAGAGCGCCGCCTCTGTTGCCAGGCTCCCGGAGGAGGGGCTCTAGAAGCGACGCTCTCTTTTTGCACCTGACGGTGCGAGGAGCTGGCTGACGGCTGCGGCTGCCCACTAGTGGCAGCCTTTGCTGGTTTTGGCCGACGAGGGAGAAACTGTCGGAAGGCTGCTGACTGTTTTCTCGCCTCCTGAAACCTGTCGACGACCAAATTAAAGGCGTCGCCGAACAGGCCAGAAGGCGAGATCGGGGAGTCTAGGAGAAAAGTCTTATCTTTCTCCTTCATCCCCGACAGATTTAGCCACAGGTGTCTCTCCACCGTCACCATAGAGGCCACGGGCCGTCTCCTTGGTGACGCGGAGAGACAGATCAGCAGCCTTCCTAAGCTCTAATACATCCTCCGGGGAGGGACCTTCTCCCTCGTCAAGCTCTTTTAATAGGTCGGCCTGGTACGCCTGCAATATCGATAGCGTGTGCAGAGCGCTACCAGCCCGACCCGCCGCCATATATGCCCTGCCCACCAACGCTGATGTGTCCCTGCATGGCTTGGTGGGCAGTACCGGGGCTTTTAGGGATGATGCCGATTCGGGTGACAGATAGCTCGCGAGAGCATCTTCCACCCGCGGCATCGTCCCGTAGCCTGCCTCGCGCGCACCCATCACATTAGCATAATCTAATACTGGGGGGTCGGAAATGCGCGCGGAGTATGGTCTATTCCAGGAACTACACAACTCGTTGTGCAGGTCCGGAAAAAACGGCAAGCCCCGGCGAGGCGACTGAGCCCGGCGCGAGAGAAACAGGTCGTCCAGCCTGCTGGATGGCTGGACTTCCTGCTTCTCTTGTGGCCAATCGATATTTAACTTGGCCACGGCACGAGTCAGTACCTCGATAAGCTCCTCTTGGGCGGGTGGGTGCGGTGGTGACATATATGCGGCCCCACCCTCCTCGATGTTGATATCTTCCGGATCCTCGGATCCGGAGAGAATCAACATCTGATTCTCCACCCCGGGGGAAGAAGCCGCTTCGCGGGCTTCCACACGAGGTGGGAGAATCTCTGAACTATCAGAGGAAGATTGAGAAAGTGCCTCGGCAGTCTCAATCTCTGCTGATACGTCCAGCTGCGAGCCCCATGATCTGCGACGCCGCGCCGCCTCAGCGGACGCAGGCCCAGAACCACGGGGCTCGCGTGGTTGGCCGGCCTCATCAAAGACCGCCAACCGAGACCTCAGCACCCTGAGCGTCAGCAGCTCGCAGTGGCTGCAGGCGGCTCCCTCGAGAGCCGCCTGAGCATGCTGAACGCCCAGGCACTGTACACAAAGAGAGTGCGTGTCCGTTCCCGAGATGTAGCGGGGACACGGATGCACGCACCTCTTAAACTCAGAACTAGACATCTTATCTTCGTTCTTAGGTCTCTTTTACTGAATATATATATATATATATATATATATATATATATATATATATATATATATATATATATATATATATATATATATATATATATATATATATATATATGGGACAGACAACAATAAATAGACAGACAATGTTCAAACAGCGTTATGCTGAAGAGCGATAACTGACGCTACTATGCGCCGGGCTCCCCTTTATAGCTTCCGGGTATGCCGTCACATCTACGTCATGACGTAGGACCAATAAGGATTGGACTAGTTTCATTCATACTTCAGACGCGTTTATGCTAAGGGAGTATCCCCAAATCGTCGTTCCGACGCAGTGCGAAGTTCCCTCGATATAGGGAACCGTGGTAGTTTCACGGAAGCGCCGAAAATTCCGTGATGCGCTCCACACACGCAGTGCACTCTTTATGATACAGACGACTCTTCAGCATGACGCAATCGGTCACGAGACACACGAGAGCCAATGGCATTACAATCAAAGCTGATGCCATTCCGTGGCAATGGATCAATCAAATGCCCTTCCTTGGCAATATTTGAAATGTATTAATATTCGGCGGATTGACTCGATGTTACTGATCGTTTTTGGGGATTTTCTTCACAGAAATCAATCGTTTGGCCTCAGAACACTTGGAATATTTGTAGTTTCTGAATGAACCCATCACAGAATTTTCGGCGATTCCGTGACACTACCACAGATTTAAGGGTCCGTGTTCATTTCACGGAAATCTGTGAGATCAGGTTGAAAATTTAAATGGTAAATCAGCCATTCGTGTTAGTGCTTGGCTAAAGTATGCTCTGTTATTGATACAGTTAATTGTACAGTCCCCACATGTGTAAATTAAACATACATATAATTTATTGATGAAAATAACCTTGTTAAAGGACAACTCCAGCAAATTTATCTTGATCGTTAGATCTTTGTGAGTACAGTCTATAGAAAAAAACGAACTAGATTGGTGCTTGCAACGCGGAGTTATTACAGTTAATGCCCAGAGCCCCCACTCAGCTAAAACGGCAGCTTAGGGGGCATACACATAAAGGGTGTCTTTGTTCCTCTTAACAGACACAAAATGCAATTAAAATGTCTGTCCAACATGAACCGGTCCTTTGCATGACAACGAGATGCGTTAAGCCACTAGCAATTGTTTAAATTCACCTTTTTTAGCCGGCTAGCTGTGTCTCGCGCTGAAGTCACGTGGGAACTCCGTTGTAGCCGGAAAAAGGCAAATAGTCCAGTCCAGAAGAGCATCGTGTGTATGAAGAGGCTCTGCTCATCCACTCGTCGGTTCTCTGTATTGAACGTGTCCGAGAGAAACTGTTTTCTGTTTTGATTCTGTCCTGCTGATCCTGAGGACCGCTGCTCGTTCAGTTACTCGCGCATGCTCAGTATCAGCGGCTCGTGAGTTCATCAGATCTCTCAGCAAAACATGACTCAGTTCAGTGAACGGTTGGAGTTACAACACATAATTTAAGACATTCGTTTATTTCTATTCAGAGGGACTGTCACTCATGTCAGACAGTGAGTGAGTAAAGTAACTTGTGGGATCAGCGCTGATTTGAGACGCAAACAGTTTAGAATTTCCGATTTGGTGAACTGGTTCGACTGGTTCACTAAAAAGAACCGGTTAAAAAGAACGATTCGTTCGTGAACCGGACATCACTAGAGTGATGATCTGATCGGGCTCACAAGTAAAGAAGAAATTGTTCGCGTTTGTGCCTTTTCGAATTGTAAAAATTTGCAGCGAACACTTGACTAACTTACACAGACACAACACAGCCGGGCCGGTTGAAGAAAAATGCCATTCCGTGGTTAAAGACGGGTGCAACCAGTGGCTAAATGCATCTCGTTGTCATGTAAGGGCCCTGTTCATGTTGGACAGACATTTTAATTGCATTTTGTGTCTGTTAAGAGGCACAAAGACACCCTTTATGTCTATGCCCTCAAAGCTGCCGTTTTAGCTGAGGGGAGGGCTCTGGGCATTAACTGTAATAACTCTGTGTTGCAAGCACCAATCCGGTTTGTTTTTCTTTCTATAGACTGTACTCACAAAGATAACGATCAAGATAAACTTAAAAGTTCGCCAGAGTTGTCCTTTAATGATAGAGGTTTGGGTTGAATAACCATTTGTTCCGTTGATTCATTATTGGACTCATACTCGGATTGCTATGTTAAAATTGATGCCAGTTTTACTGTCTTTACAGTGTGTACAATCGCTGAGCTTTAGGAAGCCTCTGGAGCAGAAATTTAGTCATGGTAATGGGGCATTTAATTTTTCTGACAAGCGCTTTAAGTGGTAAACCAATCAAAACAGACTGGGTCATTTGACCAATCAGAGCAGAGTAGTCTCACAGAAAAGAATGATTTAGAGAGACAACCCATCGGTTTTTCGAGAAACATTGAAAAACGTGGTGATGTGCAATCTATATTACGAGAAAATTAAAGTGCTTTTTGACCTTTGAGTCATGTAAACCTATTGTAGGAGCCTCCAAAACAAAATAAGGAACCTTTAAAATAGCATAATATGGGCACTTTAAGAGAGGTTTAATCAAAAGAAAGCATAGTTTATTTTTTTAAATGTGAACATCGCAAGTGATCTTAAATAAATTCAGCTTGGGTTAATGAAAAAAACAAAACATAAAACTGGGACAGAACATTGAAATGCAAGACAAATCTTACTGTATGTAAGGCATAACAGTTAATATTGCCAACAAATGTTGCATTAAGCTTCATTACAGGAGCTAGACAAATGGTATTCAATCTAACACTCTCCACTAAACAGAGTTCAGAAAGTTCAGAAGATACATTAGAGATAAATGTACAGTCAAAACGGTCGTTATCACAAAACAAACCCCGGCAAGGTTATACAGCATGAAGATAAGATGAAAGATTCAGGTAAGAAGCTATGACAGCTCTGCTGGGAATAGGTTGCCTCAGACTACAAAAAAGTATAACTCCAGAATGCTGCTATTAACCATTCAGAAACAAGTATTCCAGGTTGTATAAAGAAGGAATAGTTATTTAGAGTCCGATCTTTTCCATCAATTGGTTAGTCCAGTTCGCAAACATGAATCTGACTAAAACTACAAACTATAAAAAAGAGGATTTGTAATATAAAACCAAAGTAATTTAGAGCAATTTTATAATGCTTTTATGGTGTCTCTTTAGAAAATCTTGAGAGCTCTAACAATTATTCATGTGCTCTTTTTGAAAATAGAAGCCATAATATTCCTAAAAAATTTACCTTTTGTGTTACACAAGGCAAAAAGAAAGTAATAAATAAAGTCATGCAGGTGTGGAACTACTGCACAAAAGGGCGAGTAAATAATGACAGAATTGTTATTCTCGGGTTAATCCTGAGATTTAATATACGGCTACATCCAGTTCAAAACTTCAGCTCAAAAATCATGTTTCACTGTCGATGAGTTCAGTGCTTCTGTAAAGGGAATTCCCTGACACTACTATAACTCATCACCACACAATCAATCCCAACTGAGACTTACCTTCTCTTGGATAACACTGTCAGCGCCAATAGCAGAGTCAGCAAGACAAATGAAGCCCTATACCATTCACAAATGAACCCCACTTCTGGAATTCTCTGTTCTATCATTTTGTGTGAACAATAAAAGACCAGCCATTTCCCAAGGAGCAGTGGGGAAATTTTCAATAATATTATGACAACAAAAGTGTAAAAAATGGTAGCAATAGAAAGACAGTCGCGAATGGATTTCTGTGCGAACACTTCCTCCTTGTTCTGTGTAAGTAACACACAGAGATGAAGTCTATCCTCCTGTGCCCAGAGCATTGATTTATCTATAGCGCTAGAGACTAACCTTCCAGAAGCTTTCTGAGCTGGCTTTCATCATTACCATGATCTGATCAGCATTGACCATGAAATCTGATCACTTCTATGAGGTGACTGGCATTCTAGAGTGCTTTTCACACTTGAAAAAATGTAACCCTGGGTCATTCTAAACCCTGGGTAATCAGAATCCTGGGTTATATTGCTACACGTTTCAAATTGCTCATTTTTTACCCAGGGTTAACAATAAATCCTCGGAATTTCTAAACTTACATTTCACACAGTACATTCCTAAACCCTGGGTTACCATTCTTATTTTCATATAGGGATGCTAGCAGTGTCACTGATTGCTCGAATGCAGCATGCAACCTTTTAAAAAAAAAGGCTCTAGCATTTCATATCCTTGTACCTTTGGACTTGTGAGATTAAAGTTAACAAAACCATCTCTTCTTCACTTCAATTCATTAACATTTTCCCCCACAGAAGATAAATCTACTTTCCATTGGAGACTCTAAAGCCCCAATGTGAATATGAGGCACAAGATTGACTGTCAGTTGCTAAGCATTACAGATCCATTGTGTAATATTTAGGAGTATCAATTAAAATAAATAGAATACACTATGTTTTCAGTGGTGTATAAAGACCTTACATAATGAACCATTATGTTTTTATTACCTTAGAATGAGCCATTTCTATCTACATACACCATGGGTACAGTGAATTCACCATTTTGTTTTCATGTTTTCTACAGTAGCTCTTAAAGGACAAACTGCTCTATAGAGGGCTACCTACTCTCTGCTGTCTCAGATGATGACACCTTTTTCCTTTTTCTCTATGCTTCGAAAGGGAGCGGTTGCAATTTGCGACCTCACCGAGATACCGCTAAAATTTACACACTGAACCTTTCAATATTCTAACACTGCATCGTTTCACACTGCACACGTATGGCAGCGCGACGCAGGATTAACAGCACAAAAGCGTTGCTAACCCTGCTTTGGAGCTAGGTTTCATAACCACTGTTAAATAAACCCTGCTTTTAAATTGCAGGTGTGAAACGGTCCTTTCGTTTAGTAGTCCTGCTGTGTGACTTATCCCACAACGACCGCCAAATAATCTTCGTTTTTCAAGACAAACCATGACAAAAATGAGCACTAGAGATTTTTTTGAAGCCACCATTTCAATCCCATGTGTAATGCAGTGACTCCAGACAAGTCATTGATTGATGTTATAAAACTCCGGACGAGATTTCTTGCGTGTGTGCGTCCATTTTTAACATGCCTTTCCAGCAGTCATATCACCCTATAGCCCAGAGGTGGGCAATTCATTTTACACGAGGGGCCACATGAGAAACTTTGGCGGTTGTAGTGGGCCGGACATATTTAAAGGCTAACGGCAAAGCTTTCCTATATATTTGTGAACCCATTTGAGTGAAGGCGCATACGCGTTTCTTTAAAAAAAAAAAAAAAATAAGCAGTTCAGTTGTATTGGATGCACCTAATTTCACCTATTTGCGTTTGACTTATATTTTACCAATTACAGGGCTCAAAAGATTTATTTCTTGTTTTGATGTTATAAACATAAACTGTTGAATTTTGATATTTGAAGTTATTTAAAATAAAAAAGATACTTTAAATTAAATTAAATTAAACTTAAAATTGCCAGTAGCAATTGCCAGTAGCATTGCAGCATTTCACTGTTAATGAGTGAGTCAGTGAGACTCAACCGATATATTCAAACGAACGTACTGCGTCAATAATGGGTTATTGAGATCGCCTTCTTTCTCCATTGCGTGTTGCTCAAAGATACAAAAAAGTGCTGTGATCTTTGATTGGAACTACTTTCGTTGGCGGAATAGAGGGGAAAAAGACAATATGGTGTCTAAAACAAGCCGATTTCAACCTCAAAATGTCCGCTTTTAAATATACCAATACTGCTTTCTCAAACATGGAGCGGCTTCTTCATGATTTCAACTATCAGATTCTGCAAAAAGCATCTATTTAAAAAAAAAAAAAAAAAAAAAACGAGTTGTGTCCCTGGTTTCGGTGACGGGTCACTTATTAAGTAAATCTTAATATTATCTTCTTGTTTATTGAATTGTTGTATAACAGGAATATCATTTGGATTTATACTGATATTTGGAGTAAAATGGCACTATTTGTCAGCCTGACAAGCCAGACCCACATCAAGATGTTTGGAAACTCACCATTGACAGGGCTCAATCCGAGGGGCGGGATAAACGGTTGTCTTTCAAACTCCCTCTGCACGCGACAGGATAGCGCTACACCAACCAGAGCAACAAAGGTGAAACAAAGCTTGTTGATAGATTAAACATTCGCCGTATTCGGTCGGCAAAACTCCGAACACATCTTCCCTTTTTAAGAATGACTTCAGTGCCGTTCTTTGTTCTTTTCTCAGAGAAAAGCTTAACTCAAAGTCTTCCAGAGTCGCAGTCAAAGCTGATTTGAAAGACCGCCGCCGTTCGCCAGTTTCTGTGTTTACTAGAAGCACGCAAACGCAACTCGGCCGTCGTCATTTTGGCCCCGCCCGCCGACTCTATACACGATGTGATTGGGCCGTCCAGATTTTGAGGAATACAGCTCAGAAGTGTATTGAGAGTTGCTAGACGACACTTGCGGGCAGATTAAATTTGCTGCCGCTAGGGTGCGTCTAGATTTCTAGGCTAACTATTTGTGTGATATTGGTTAACTATATTAAATTATATAACTAAATATAAAAATCACACAGGCATTTTTGCCCCTTATCTTGAATTTTAGGGGTATTCTAAATGCATTTTAACAGAAATCACGCAGTGAAAGCATGCAATCTAAAGCCCCGTTTCCACCAAAATTACCTGGAACAATTTGTACCAGGAACTTCTTTACAGGAACTTTTCTCCCCCCCAGACCTGCAGCTGTCTGCGTTTCGACCGCGATCTAAAGTTCTGAGAAGATTAGGCAAATTAGTCCGGTGATGTAGGACTGTGCGCGACTGCGCGACATGAGACGTTATCTAAACCGATCTGGTGTTTACATGTGATGACTTTCAATCACAATCATTTTGTCACATGTGTCTGCCGCATCAAAAATGTCAACGCTGTTTTCTCCAGCAGCTGGAATGTGTTAACTGTCTGAGGCCATAGCAACTCTTAATGGCATTATATAAGCTATTTATTTGTTGTAAAGTGTAATAATCATCTCAGGAAAAAAAAAATTCTTCTGTCAGGCGAAGTTAAAGTAAAACATGAGTGCGGCGCGGCGCGGCGCGGCGCGGCGCGGCGCGTGCTGTTTCGTCATGTAGGACGCACACTTAAAAGTAATCAGTCAGGTCGTTTACATGGTGAAAAAAAATTAATAACGAGTATGGAAGAGATTCAAGCTTGTAAAGCTAGATTTAAAATGACAATGTATATTATCAGCTATTACGGACATTGAACGTGAGATGGCTTAGACGAACACGCGCCATCAGACAGAGAGCAAGACTGATATTTACTGAACGCAGACCGAACCTCGCAAAAGACTTTTAAACATGCCTGTTGAAATAAAAGGCTGCGTGAGCTAAACCAATCAGCATGTTTAGCGCCCAAGTCCCGCCCTCGAAAGTTCCTGAACTTTGAAAAAGTACTACCCCGCGAGCAGGGCCGTTTGGAGGGGGAAATATTTACCCGGAACTTCATTTAGACCCTGGTTCCTGCGGTCTAAACACATCGAGTACCACCCAAAGTTCCTGGTTCCTGGGTAAAGTTCCTGTGGTGGAAACGGGGCTTAATATGCACATGCACAAGTCAATATCATGCTAGAGTAGCCTACATCGCAGAGCGCATGCGTGCTCTCTATAGGTTTGTTTCTGTTTGGCTTTTGTAAAGTGAGGGACTGACTCGATAATGTATCACACACCTACAATGCAGCACTAGTCCAATCGGGCAAGTGACAGCTCCGTCTGTCACATACTGTCCTTATTGTCGAACCCTGAAGTACTTTGCGCAGGCCGGTCAAGAATAGCCAGAGGGCCGGATGTGGCCCGCGGGCCGTACAATGCCCAGGTCTGCTGTATCAAGACTTGTTTCCCACTGAAGCTAAGCAGGGTTGAGCCTGGTCAGTACCTGGATGGGAGACCTCCTGGGAAAAAGTAACTGGCTGCTGGTAGAGGTGTTAGTGAGGCCAGCAGGGGGCGCTCACCCTGTGGTCTGTGTGGGTCCTAACACCTCAGTATAGTGATGGGGACACTATATTGTCAATAAGCACCGTTCTTCAAATGAGACGGTAAAACCGAGGCCCCGACTCTCTGTGGTCATTTAAAATTCCAGGATGTCCTTTGTAAAAATAGTAGGGGTGTAAACCCGCCATCCTGGCTAAATTTGCCCATTGACCTCTGTCCGTCATTGCCCTTCAAATCTTCCCCATATACTGATTGTTTCATCACTCCAACTCCTCTCCACCATAAGCCGGTGTGTAGTGAGCATTCTGGTGCAATATCCAGGTGGACGCTGCACATCCGTGGTGGTTAAGGAGATTCCCCTTTCTATATGTATAGCATTTTGAGTGCCTAGAAAAGCACTTTATAAATGTAACAAATTATCAATTATAATTAATTATTGACTATCGTATAGTCTGGCATTGATAACAACTGAGATCTTACAGTGTCATCATTACAGTGTCAGTGATCATGTTCATATAGTCTGATAGCCTAGAAATCTAGACGCACCCTAGCGGCAGCAAATTTAATCTGCCCGCAAGTGTCGTCTAGGAACTCTCAATACCCTTCTGAGCTGTATTCCTCACAATCTGGACGGGCCAATCACATCGTGCAGAGTCGGCGGGCGGGGCCATAATGACGACGGCCGAGTTGCGTTTGCGTGCTTCTAGTAAACACAGAAACTGGCAAACGGCGGCGGTCTTTTGAATCAGCATTGACTGCGATTCTGGAAGACTTGGAGTTAAGCTTTTCTCTGAGAAAAGAACAAAGAACGGCACTGAAGTCATTCTTAAAAAAGGAAGATGTGCTCGGAGTTTAGCCGACCGGATACGGTAAATGTTTAATCTATCAACAAGCTGTTTCACCTTCGTTGCTCTGGTTGGTGTAGCGCTATCCTATCGTGTGCAGAGGGAGTTTGAAAGACAACCGTTTATCCCGCCCCTCGGATTGAGCCCTGTCAATGGTGAGTTTCCAGACCAAACATCTTGATGTGGGTCTGGCTTGTCAGGCTAACAGTCTGACAAGAAACAATCATAAATCGCTTTTATAAATCTTACAATATTCACCCGGCTTAAGGCTGTTAATTGGTTCATCTGAACCAGCTGGTTTCACATCAAATGATATAAAGTGAAAATGACCTGAAATGGCTGTCCTTGAATCAGGCTTGTATCTTCTAACGGAAGATATTCACTTTTTGTCTTTCTTTTTTTCTTGATTTACATTTACTTGGTATTTGTCTTCATTAAATCTGACATCTCAAAAGGATTCTTTCATCACAGGAAAACAATGTTCTAACTATCAAGGTCAATATAAGTTGTTAAGCGCTACCTGCAAGAAGTTAACTTATTATAATTAATGAGCAGTTTTCCATTTTTTTTCTTTTAATTATATTCCAGAATCATAAGATGATATATTCAAGAGTCAGACCGATTCACATATTGATATTTTTTTTTTTATATACCACAACTGCACAACTCATGCAAAGTCCTCCAAGTCCACCTGACAACTCTGGTTTAATTGGAGACACTCTCCACTGCTGGGATTTTATCGGCTGGGTTTCTATGGAGACGCCCACAGTCCTGTCAAAGCCGTCAACAAAAGGTTCAGGTGAAAATAAAAGTTGCACTGTCACATTATATTACACAGCTGATGAGGCAAAAGTCAACAAAACTACGAAATAAAACATATTAGAAATGTAATATACAGTTACCAAAAATTGCCAAACAAGCCAAAACGAACAAACCAAAAAAAAATCTTCTTGTGAAAAGTTTTGACTGAAGTTTATTTCTTCGAAGTTTATCTTGGTGTCAGTAAGATTTTATGTTACAGAAGTTCATAATTTTATTCGGCAATGGTGCATTAAAAAAGACATGATGTCAAACAAATATATAATAATTTCTGAATGATCATGTGACACTGAAGGAATAATGTACATTTTAACAGTCAAAATATTACTGTTTTTCAACAAACAATTGGAGCCTTAGTTAATAGCATTCCCTTCTGCAACATCATTTTTGGTATTCTCTATACAGACTACTTTACCAAGATGGATGATTTGCCTGGAAGTGCCGTGGGAAAGCTCATTATTTCCCCACTAAGATTCCTAAGACTGTGTTCCAGGTGTCCATGCCAAAATGATCACGGTCGCTAACAGCAGAGGATGTCAAGGGGAAGAAAAGATGCCATCTAACAGACAAAAGTGTGAAATCCCCATGTGCTGAAACTTAGAAAGAAAGCTCCGTTTCTACCAGCCAGCCCACAATCCTTTCATGCTGTCAGAAAAACAGAGGGTGGCAGTAATCCTACATGGGGGGCCTAAAAGAAGGGGTGTCTGCTTGAGTTGGGAAACCTAATTGAAACTGTCAACCTAAAATGACAAATGAAACAGCACAGCCACTCCACCTACTTCTGGTTCCAAGAAAGTGATGTTGGCGATGAAGTGCTCTTAATAGTTGCATGACAGCAATGAAAGAAAGACATAACCTTTTCAGTGTACATCCGTTTCCTTGAAACAAAAAAATGATCACTAAAAAGCTATAGTGAAAGAAGAAAATAGCATAGAAGAAAGAATAAAATGGTAATAGAGAGAGTGCTTATACATCAGATATTTGTTTTGTCTAATTCTGTGCCAAGCAACAAAAACAAATCCAAAAAGCCTCTTTGAATTTCACATGAAAATTGTTAGATGGTAAAAGAAAGCCTTTCTGTTATATTATTTCAATGTTTATTAAGTCACACAGAAAATCATTATTCGTTGTGTCAAAAAAGGACTCATGATGGTAAATCATGCAAACTATTTGGTAATTAATGGCTGCATTTTTAAAGGCAAACATGTGTCCCAGTTGAAACATTATAATAACATCCTAATCACATTATAATACTTGACCTGCAACATTAAAGCAAGTAATGTGAAACGGCCTCCTTAAACATTTTAAACAATTGACACATACAATCACACTGGTGTGATTAAAGCATTTAGTGTGCGACATAATCAAACTACTAAATTCAAATCTGCATTTGTGCAATTCCGTGCTCTCATGTAGGGCTGGGCACCAAACGGCGATACTCTTATGGTTTTGAACAAAACGCTCAGATACTATAAGTTTTAAAAAAAAATTATCTTTCGGTGCCAAATTTTGTTTCCAAAAGCCACTCGGCTGTGTTTGTTTGAGCCTGGTTCGGTTGGGCTCGAGTGTGGTTCGCATGCAGTGAGAGCGCTAACCGCGCCAGAGCACAGAACTACTGTGCGCTATGGTCATAATTACGACAGCAAACACCAAATTATTACTACTTGGATACACTTTTCTGTTAAATCAAGTATTTGGGTTTAGAACTGTCCTGGTTATCACCTTATTGTACAATTTTTGTATTGTACTTACCTGGTTATCACCTTTATCGTACTTGGGGAAATACTTGACAGATAAGTGTAATTTCTCTACTTAAACCGAATGCATCCCCATAACGTTGACTACCACTTTATGTATGTTAGCTTGTGCTGCTAGTCGGTTGTGTATGGTCATCAAAAAAATTATCATTAGGAACTGGTATCAAAACTGAGGTATCGAAATTGGCACCAGATCGAAAGATTTTGAACAATACCCAGCCCTAATCATGTGGTTGTTAAAGGGTTAGTTCATCCAAAAATTAAATTATGTCATTAATGACACCCTAATGTCGTTTCACACCCGTAAGACCTCTGTTCATCTTCGTAACACAGTTTAAGATATTTTATATTTAGTACGAGAGCGTATCTAAGTGTATGCACACTATACTGTCCATGTCCAGAAAGGGAATAAAAACATCATCAAAGTAGTCCATATGTGACATCAGTTAGTTAATTAGAATCTCTTGAAGCACCGAAAATACATTTTGGTCCAAAAATCACAAAAACTACGACTTTATTCAGCATTGGCTTCTCTTCCGCGTTTGTTTTCAAACCTCAAATAAAGATTCAAACGGTTATGAATCAGCTTATTGATTCATGATTCGGATCGTGTGTCAAACTGCCAAACTGCTGAAATCACGTGACATTGACGATCTGAATCATGAACACAATGTCTACACAATATGAAACACAATAAACACATTATAGACAGAGGTGGTAAAAGTACTCAAAAATTATACTCGAGTGAAATTATACATACCTAAATAAAATATTACTCCAGTAAAAGTAGAAAGTCCTCCATTCAAACATCACTTGAGTAAAAGTACAAAAGTATCAGATTTAAAACGTACTCAAGTACCAAAAGTAAAAAGTAAATATTCAAATTTACTGTAAATATCAATAATTAAGCAGATAAATTATTTTGGGACTGATATGCAATGCTTTAATTGAACAAATTATAAGATTAGATACTGTAATTAAGAATTTGTTAGATTTGCAATTAATAAGAGACAATGAAGCACCTTAAGGCAGTTTAGGGGTTAAACTTAAAATAGAAAATAAACTTAAAATGTGTTCCATAACATTAGCTCCATCAAACAGATGAGCAAAATATTAACTAATTCAAAATTAATTCAAAAGCCATAACCACAATGACATATTATGTAACAATTAGTTATTATAGTCATGTGCCTCAACAAGTAAAGTCATACTATAATTAGCAAATTGTTATGATTAATGATTAATTAAACAGACAACTGAGAACCAGAATGCATGGCTTTGAATACATGAATTTACATTATTAGTTAATGTAATATGTTATAAGGGAATTAATTATGTCATATTTAATTAATAGCAATTCATATATTACTTCATCTATTCATCATATAGAATGTTCATTAGTTGCATGCAGTAATCATTAATAAATGGTTTAGTTCTTCATTAGTAATACATTATCTCATGATTATCAGTGCATTAGTTAGGCATGAATTAATGCATATCAGTACACCTGTATTGTAAAGTGTTACCGATGTTTTCATAGTTAATAGTGTGCTGCGAAATAGAAACGTTTGGGAAACACTGAGCTAAAGTTAGTGTGGCAAACCTGACTTTTCTGTTTTCCAAGTCTATACCCGACTGGATCATCCATCCATCATTGCAGACCGGTTTGGAAATCAAGTGTAATAAATACTTAATACTTGGAGTGGACATGGGGAAATGTATTGGAGTAAAAAGTAAACTTTGCCTTTAATATTGTAGTGGAGTAAGAGTAAAAGTAGATGCAAATAAAATATACTCAAGTAAAGTACAGATCTCTGAAAAAAATACTTAAGTAAAGTATCAAAGTATTTTTACTTGATTACTTACCACCCCTGATTATAGAGCACAGCGTCTTTTCAACTATCCAGTATTCAGTGCAGTGTTTGAGGAGGTTCACGTTTTCCATGGTGTCTGTTTTTTTTTTTTTTTTTTTTTTGGGGGGGGGGGGGGGGATGAAAGCTAAAGCCCCGTTTCCACCACAGGAACTTTACCCAGGAACTAGGAACTTTGGGTGGTACTTCGTGTGTTTAGACCGCAGGAACCAGGGTATAAATGAAGTTCCGGGTAAATATTTCCCCCTCCAAACGGCCCTGCTCGCGAGGTAGTACTTTTTCAAAGTTCAGGAACTTTCGAGGGCGGGACTTGGGTGCTGAACATGCTGATTGGTTGAGCTCAGGCAGCATTTTAGTTCAACCGGCATTTTTAAAAGTCTTTTGCGAGGTTCGGTCTACGTTCAGTAAATATCAGTCTTGCTCTCTGTCTGGTGGCGCGCGGTCGTCTCAGCCATCTCACGTTCAATGTCCGTAATAGCTGATAATAATATACATTGTCATTTTAAATCTAGCTTTACAAGCTTTCTGAATGTGCTGCATGCTGCTGAATCTGCATATTAGTGCTCTTTTCTGTCGTTGTTAATTACCTCTTTAGTAAACCTATACATAACCAGCAAAAGCAGCACAGCTTGAATCTCTTCCATACTCGTTATTTTTTTTTTCCACCATGTAAACGACCTGGCCGATTACTTTTAAGTGTGTGTCCTTACATGACGTGACGGCGCGCGCCGCGCTCATGTTGACAAGAGAGGAAAGTACATTTTTCTGAGGGGTAAACGTTTTATTTCGTAAGTTATGAAGATAATGTTGGAGTAATGACACAGCGTATATTGCCCCAGGCAGTTTTTACTTTAACTGCGCCTGACAGAAGATTTTTTTTTCTGAGATGATTATTACACTTTACAACAAATAGTTATAAATAATACTGTATTAGTCCTGGTGGCCGTTAAGAGTTGCTATGGCTACAGTTAACACACTCCAGCTGCTGGAGAAAACAGCGTTGACATTTTTGGTGCGGCAGACAAACTGCATGTGACAAAATGATTGCGATTGAAAGTCATCACATGTAAACACCAGATCGGTTTAGATAACGTCTCATGTAAACAGTTCACTAAATCTTTCAGTCGGTACACTTAAAAATTATTACTGTGATTTGGAGGAACAGTCGCGCGCAGTCCTACATCACCGGACTAATTTGCCTAATCTTCTCGGAACTTTATCGCGGTCGAAACGCAGACAGCTGCAGGTCTGGGGGGGGAGAAAAGTTCCTGTAAAAAAGTTCCTGGTACAAATTGTTCCGGGTAATTTTGGTGGAAACGGGGCTTAAGATGTTTAGGTTTAGGTGTTGACCCTATCAAAATAAAAGTCCCTATCCTGACACAATGTACAAACAGAAAATCTACTATCAATGCAGATAAAAAAGAAAAAGAAACAAAAGGTCAACATCGACTGATGTGTCGGCCCTGGCTGTCGACCACTATTATAGACATTTACATAATTTAGGTAGATTTTAAGCTAAATATAAAGAAAACAACTGACTAAGCAACTTATGTTGTATTTAGAAAACATCCAATAAGTATGTATTCGGCACCATTCTAGCCACTGTCTTGAGATGTGAGCGTTCCACTTCATTTACTGGATTTAAACTTATAATCTTAAGCACATTTAAATGATGCTTTGACAGATTAGTTAGACATCTGCCCACAGAGTGATTCAGCATAGTGAGAATTTAGTCACTAATTTTAGATCTCACTATGTTCGATGTCCTGCCATACATGACAGGGACTTTCTCCAACAGTGAAAAGGAGAAAAAAAAGAAAAGAAATGCTGACAGAATAAAGGGAGGGAAGCCCTATGGGATGCGAATTCAGAAGGAAAGAATGAGGACATGTGTGCTTGAGCTGTCCCGAGGCCCAATTTGAGAGACATATCATGCCGAGATGAAGCAGGTGGCCTGGAGAATAGACTGACAGCTCAGTGTAAAAGCATACCTATCCATGCGATGAGATCTAACGCTTAGTCAGGCTCACTTAACCCGTGAAACCATGCACACGGCCATACTGGAGACATGATGAGTTATTTCACTTCAGTAAACCAAAGAAATAAACATCCGTTTATTTAAAACAACTGCTTAGTGTAGTGGAACGAAGAAGCGTCGAGTGTCTGAGCGTGATAAAACTGCCAATACTGCATATTAAAGGCCCCGAGTGGGGTAAGTGACCTGAAAACTTTAAATGAGGTCCAATAAAAGCCACAGTCCATCTCGAAAACATCCCTAGCTACCATTGCTGACCTTTCCCCACGGTCCATAGACCTCTATAGTTCTGTTTTATCAGTAATCAATAACACTAAATGTTCCACAAGTGATCTCCTTGAGAGAGCCCACAAATGAATTCAGCCGCACGTATTATTAAAAAAACACCACAATACTGCTCGGATTTCTGCTGGATATTTTTTAAACCTTCTGTTCACGTCTTGGGGCAATCTAATGCTTTGGTATTAACTGAAGCCTTCAGCTAAATATATTTTTGGCTTAATACAGAAGGGGAGGAGGTAGTGCTTCATGATCTGGTCAAAATATCCTGCAATTATTTTGACAGATAACTTGCCTGTGTAAAGATGTCATTAAAAGTAGATATGTGAACTTAAAAGTGGACGTAAAATAGATTTAGTTTCAGAACAGAGTCCTGTAACAAGTTAATTTACATTATTATTATTTTTAAACCTAGTCAAACGAAACACTGCATTATTGCAAAACTAATAATAATAATAATAATAATAATAATAATAATAATAATAATAATAATAATAATAATAATAATAATAATAATAATTATTATTATTATTATTATTATTATTATTATTATTATTATTATTATTATTATTATTATTATTATTATTATTATTATTATTTAATAGGATTTTTAATAATAATATATTTCTTATCTTCTTCGAATTTGAACCTTCAGACCTTTATTCTGGCAGAAACCTAGAACAGATAAAGCATATTTTTTATATATATATAATAATTGAGTAATGTAATCAGATTACTTTTTTAGTAACTAGTAAAGTAATGGCATTACTTTTAAATTTACAACAAAATCTGTAAAAATATGTGTATAAAGGGCCTTTACATTTGCTTTTTCGCTTTGTTTTTCGGAGTAATGCAACATTGCAATGCATTACTTTTAAGAAACATTCCCCAATACTGGTTATTGTTTCAAAATAGTTTTAATATGTTTATTCTGGGTAACTGCAGTCAACTCTCAGTGCTTTAATCAATTATTCAGAGCTTTGAATTCCCAATGCACAAAATTGTGAACCACACCTTCACTGTAATTATATATATTTTTTTGTAATTTTAACTGTAAAATATTGTATGAATGCTAATAGGTTAACAGTAAGTTCCCATACCATTTACAGGGAAAACTTGTAAAAGACATAACCGGGAAGTTAATTAAATTATACAGTAAAATGCTATTTTTTTTAAAAAGTTTTTAGAAGTAAAAAAGTTTTAAAAAAAGGACATTCCAGAATTCCCTATCCGACATATTACATTTGAATGTATTTTGTTTAAATAATCAGATTCCTTAATAGTTTTGTTATCAATGATGCACATTTGGGTTTTATGTTACATCTTCTAATGTTTAATGGATGTTTATTGCATTGTTCAAATGTCATGTATGTTATCATGATGGTGTTATGCGTTTGCTTGAATGACTTTACACCTTCAGTATACCACAGAAAAGCTACTTGTGATGAACTTATTTATGATTCTTCATGTGGCTTCTTCTTTTATACCTGCATTATTATGGGGGTTGTCAGTATAAATATTGGAGAGCGTCGTTTGCCCTGCCCCTTTCCCCTCAGACTTGACACTCACGAGGGTTGCCAGCATGGAGGACATGCAACAGGACTGTTGAAAACGAAAAACGAAAACTGTTGAAAACGAAAGTCACACTGTAGGTTGATGGGTTGATTTATCCTTATTTTAATATGCTCTCGTTTATGAAGATTTTAAGATGGATGCTGCTGAGGCTTTTTAGGTCGGGGTAGAATCTGTGATCTTTGACCCAGTTTGTTCACTGGCTTCCATGGCTGCAATACAATGTTTTTTATTTTATTTTATTTTTTTACTGGGGTGTCGAAATACTATTGGGTATATTGGCGACGTGCAGTATCACCAAAACAAAAAAACAGACATTCTGACAGGGAACGAACATTTCAAATTAGAAAATCGGTAGTAGCTTTGTTTTTCTAAGAAACAAGTAGGTGAATTTAGCATGTTTCATACATATCTGCAAGCATATTATGGTATTTTTATGCTTTAGTAAAGTGAAAAACTTACACACAGCACCTTTAAAGGTACAAAGCAGTAGCCTATTTACTAGTAGTGTGCATTGTTAAATTTACCGTTTTAAATTTAAATGATCTTGTTTGTAAAATACAGTTTATACTGTAAAATGTACAAGTTGTTAACTAACTTACTTCCGGCAGCTGTGCACATCGATTTACGGCGAAAGAGCAGTCCTTGAACCTGTAACGCATGCGAATGCAGACAAACCCGAAAGCAGAAGCGCAGAGGATGCACTTAGCTTCAGAAGGCCTTGTGGAGCAGTTATATGATGGATAGATTCACTTTACAAGGCAACAGTTCACTGCAATTATTATACAGTGACTACGATTTTATTCGTCTGAATGAAGAATGTCATATACTCCTAGGATGACTTGAGGGTAAATCATGGGTAAAACAGTATTGTGAACCCTACGTATTCTTAGAGTGTCATCTTCAAATCATCTTCAGAAACCACACTGGCCCCTGAGGTATATCCATATCTACAATTTATGCATGAGGGAGCCACCAATTCTAAGTAAAGACCATCAGGTTTGCCGGTTAAAATGGAGGAGAGAGATTTCATACATTATCTTATCAGCAGGATTTCACCGCTCCCTCTCCTTTCCACCTTATCCTTTCTCCTGTGTTGAGAATCCATTCCCAGACAGAGTTCCATTCCAGAATCCCATTCAGAGAGAGAGTGAAAATGACATTGCCTGAATTACTAGCATGTGGACAACCATAGTTATCATTCCTGATTGAAAAGCAGTGTGAGCGAGCGCTCCACCGCTAAAACAATACAGCCTCCCTGAGAAACTCTGACCTGAGGTGAAGGTCAAAAATCCTCTCACAGAGACGGGAGCCTTGCCAAAAGAGGCTGGAGAGAACATCACTTAGTTTCTCTCATCCATGGATATCAGTACAGAACACGTTATCCCTACTCAGAGTGAGAGCTCACAACACGCGTCTGACTAAGCGTGACTCATGCCATGCGAAAACTGCATTCAAATTAAGACATGTAGACCTTATAAAATGTAGTCACACTTTTTACCTGCTTTAATTAAACTGTCCAAGTTCTGAATCAATCAACACAAAGAACTGAAACAATATACAAAAGGTAGTGCTGGGCGGTATACCGAATGCCAGTGTTTATTTTTGTAATGATATGAATTTTTATTATACCACAATAACAGTACATGTGGCTTTAACAACGTTCGGAGCGTGGCGCACTGTTTGCGTGGGGTCCCATTTCACTGTCGCGCAGTAGTGAGGGCGCAGCTGAGATTGCATTACAGCCTATGATTAAAGCTGAGAATTCAAACAACATGTGGCGCGCACATGAGAGCGGTTTCTGCGCGGAGAGCCGCAATGAGATTAACAACACTCAGATGCAGACCGGAGCGAGCAAGTTTAAGTTTTTTAAGGAAATATTTCATATACTGTAGTGCTCTGAAAATTATCCAGCAGCTTGTATGTGCACATATTCTTCATTTGAAGAAGACGTGATGAAATATATGTGCGAACAAGGACATTGAAACAGCCGTACGTCTGATCATGACCGCAATGACTTTATGGATTATTCTGATACACCGAAGACAATGATGTAAGTTCATAGACTGACAGTTCAAAGAAGAATGGGCAAAAAAAAAGTAACTGCCTTATTCATTCTGTGTTAAACTTACATGTGTCATTTGTTCAGACTAGTGCTCTTAAATGTATTGAAAGTATCCTTAGACCTTTTTAAAGTTCTCCCTCATTTATTGTTGCATAGGGTTGGATTTTTAAAATGCTTAAGGTGCCGTCAACTCCATTTTTCTTTTCTCTGTGGTCATATTTTAATATTCATGTGTCTGTAATGAGTGTTTATTTGGTTGCACAGCATCATTTTGTGGGGCTTTGCAAACCTGCATTAATAGTGTGGATTTAAAAAATAAATAATATTCACTCATCATGACATTGGGCATAGGGCATTCTAGTCAATCTACTGAAGTATTTCCTGTCTCAATCAGTGTGTGTGTGTGTGTGTGGGGGGGGGGGGGGGGTGGTCCTCCTTTTCTGAAGGACCATGTGACACTGACAACTGTAGTAATAGAATCACAGAAATAAACTATATTAAAGAGATTATATGATGCAATTTTAAAAGTTTATTGTTTTTTTTTTTTATTGGGTGTAATAGAATAGGATAATATGCTTTAATGTTAACCTATTCTACTTAAAAACACATTATTTTACAGATTGTAAATTATTATAGCTCTAAATTATATGAAAATAAATGCCAGATAAATACCGGACTTTGAAAAAGCGACCTCTAGCGGCAAAAATTACATACTGTGCCTTTATATTCAGTGGAAAATAATATAGATTTTTTTGGAACATGAAAAGATGGATATGATATTGTTTGTTTTCAATTCGGCTTGTCAGTGCCTTGTTTACATCAGCAGAAAAATATTATGTTCTATAGAATATTGTGCAAAACAACTTTGATTATCAGTTTTTTATGCAGTAAAAAAAAAAACAAAAAAAACAGACGTAGCCAGATGGTCTTGTTGATCCTCGGATGACATTTTCATCCTGTGTGCTCACGCCCACATTCCTTGACAAAGCCTTCCTCAAACAGACAGTTTGCTTGAGCATTTTTGGTTGATGTAAAGATGACCAGACAGACTCTGCAACTGCAGCAGTATTACCGAGCTTTGAGCTTAGACTACATAAGAAGCGCTGGCTGGCAGATGACTCAGCTTGTCACACGGGCCTCGACAAAATTATGAGGCGGCGATGCTGTGGCCACACGCCAATTCTGTGTTAGTCACAGTCAAGGACTCTAAAAGAGCAAGGGTGCTCGGAAGCCTCTTACCCCTGCCGCCCATCCTTCTTTCATGTTTGCGGCATGGTGGAGAGAGATTTCTGCCTGCCCGTCCTCCCCCCCATGTTTTCTCACTCTGTGTTTTCCGACAGGGACCCAGAGTGCATTCATTCATATTCAACAAGCCAAAAGCAAGGGTTTTAAAAGGCACAGAGCAATCTAACACATAGAGGCGGGCACATGGCAGAGCCAGAGAAGACATTGATCCTTTTAATTTCCCTGATCAGTTTGATCGTGTGCGAGTCGGAGAGGGAAGCTCTTCATGATTGCATCAATATTTGTCTCATCCCAAACACCCAGAGCTGTTGTAACTGTGATTGTGCAGCGATTTGAGAATTGGTTTTTGCAAACTGTAATTAGAACATGATCCATCACAGCTGAGATTAGAGGCAAAAGTCTTTTATTGTATAACAACAATCTTTTTTTTATTTTTTATTTACCGTTAATCAGGCAAGATTACACAACATGCTGCAAGATTTAAAGCAAAAACAGGGAATTTAAATAAATTAACTCTAGAATTATTAACAAAAATCAAACAGCCCCCCTTCCCCTTGAACATACTCGCTCAACCCAGATTAGTCTGTCTTAATCCAAATTAACAAAAAGATTAGGATAAAGTAAAAATAACAGTATAATTACATCAAGAGTGTTTTCTCTGAGGAAGCAATGGAGGTAACGCTTCCATAATGCGCATTAGTATTCAAAAGTTTGGAATAATTAATGGGGTTATGAACTGGCTCTTTTCATTTTTTTTTAAAACTGTTGTCTGAGGTCAACTTATAATGTTCGCGGTTACATTCAAAAACATCATAATGAAAAAGTAATAGGCTATTTTCTACCCTGGTTTTGAGCCTCCCTCATGCATGCTGCACTGAAGACTTGGAAGTAAACACCCACTGCTATGATTGGATAAGCTTTGCATATTATTATGAGCTTCGGCTCCCCAGTGAGTACATGTGAGGAATTGTTTTGAAAGCATGTGGGAAAACTGATTCACCCCACAGAACTAGCAAAATGTCTTTATCAAACTCATTATCTCTCATCCAGCCGCAATTAAAGGTTCACTATGTAGTATTTTCGCCTTTCAATTGCGTCATATCTGCGTTACTCTCAGTTTTATTTGGCAGAAGCGCTTTTCTCTTAGCAGTGCGAGCAAGTGTCACAGCAGCCGCTGAGTGAACACACAGAGTAACGTCATAACATCATTTTAAACACACTTAAATGTATCTAATATGATAAACAGAGCTGCTTTACCTTATAATCATGACCGGAAAAAGCGGAAGTGCGCGCGCCCGGTGACTGTGTCCCGTCCCGTCATTATAAAAGTCCAGATACTCGCGAGCCGTATAACAATCGCTCCAGCGGCCGTGCTCAGCTCCTCAACACTCTGTCCTGCTCTGCTTTACACTACAGTAACGTTAATAACCGCATCCATGAACATGATTTCTGCCCGATCCCTCTTTTCCAACGGCTGTGAGGTGAAGACCACATGTCCCAAGATTTTGCGCTCACACTTGGCATCATCAAACTACTCCTTTGTTTAGAATAGGCACCTTCAGTGGACGGAAAGTTGCATAGTGCACCTTTAATTGAAAGTTGTTGTTTTTTTATTACTTGGCCCGTCCGAAATGTGAACCTGCCTACGAACAACACACTATACATATGGTAATGATCTATGGTGATCCATGCCAATAGAGTCAACGCCACATCAACTAGGTAAAAAGCATTGAGTTTTATCAGATCCATTTACTTGACATCGTTTTTGGAACACGGTGAAAAATAATCCTGGAAGAATTTACCTCAAAAGAAGAGTACAAATGTGGTTTAATTATCGTTTTGAGGAATGACTTAAACCAGCCGAGGATATAATTTAAGACGTGTAGGTTATTTATTCTTACTTACATTAATAAACAGGCTATTTTTACATAAACATACATATTTACTAGTTTGGCTATTCCCAAACCATATTGCTGTACTGAGATGAGTGAAATCGACTGATATTTATATAAAAATAAACAAAGTATTAAACTAGGATGCACATTTATATTCTCTATAATGTTACTAATAAGAACTATTATTAATAATGAAGCACAAAATTACAATGTCTGAATGATCATGTGACACTTTGTCATCATAGGAATAAATTACATTTTAAAATATATTAAAATAGAAAACAAAATATAAATTGCAATAATATTAGACAATATTGTATTTTAGACTGTATTTTTAATCAAAAAAAGGCAGTCTGTAAGCCTAAAAATCTAAACACACCCTAGCGTTAGCAAATGTAATTTTCAGCCAGGGTCGTCTAGCAATGCTCAATTGGCTTGCAGGCTGGAAAAAACTAACTTTGGTCAGGCCAATCACATCGTGTATAGAGTCGGTGGGCGGGCTTAACATAATGATGGAAGAGTTGTTCCGCGTGCTTCTTGTAAACAAAGAAGCTGGCGAAATGGCGGTCTTTCGAATCTGATTTGGCCGCGTCTATGGAAGACTTGTTGTTAAGCTTTTCTTTGGGAGAAGAACAAAGAACGGCACTGAAGTCATTCTTAAAAAAAGGAAGATGTGTTCAGAGTTTTGCCGACCATGCAGATACGGTGAAAGTAAAATATATCAACTAGCTCAGCTTCACCTTCTTCGTTGCTCTGGTTGGTTTTAGCGCTATCCTATTGCCTGCAGAGGGAGTTTGAAAGACTACCGTTTATCCCGCCTCTCAGATTGAGCCCTGCCAACTGTGAGTTTTCAGACCCAACATCTTGATGTGGATCTGGCTTGTCAGGCTAGCAGTCTGTGGTGACCATAAAATACTTCCTTTAATAATAATAATAATAATAATAATAATAATAATAAATTCTTAATGTATCTTGATATCCTAATCTTAAATCTAACTTTTGACTAGTGTATGGGTAAGAAAATAGGAGATGATTATTTTGATTGATAAACCGATGAAATGGCGTGTAAATCGAATTAGGTCAAAGTTGCAATTACATTTGTATATACTAAATCTGTTATTCATACAAAGTTACCACATGACTGTAGAGCTGCACTATAGTGTACATGTCCTTTGGATTGCATATTTATTTAAAAAAATAAATAATGTCATAGTGATTTGATATTGAGACAATTTTCATGTTTAGGTGAACTGTTCCTTTCAAGAGGCTGCAATAAAGATGCTGAAATTCAGTTAGCATCTCATCTACCAAACTCCTGTAGTGAGTTTGTGCAAAGGACATTGAGGGAGCAGTGAGTGTTGAGGGGGGAATACATTTACTGTACATATGTGCAGGGCAGACAATAAAAAATAAAAAAATAAAAATAAAAAAAACACCAGAAAACAAAACTGAGACATTGCAGCTTTGTTCCAGTTTTAAACTGAATACATAAATCCAACGTAGTTCACCAAAAGTTCAATAACATACTTAAAGATGCTACAGATACAGCCCAAACCTGTGTTAACATTGGGCTTTTAACCTCAAAACACTGCAAACCTGTAAGCTGGTGAATTAATGTATAATTGAATCAGGTAAACAAATCTGAATACACCTTTCTGCTGAACAAATTCAAAAAGATTAACATAAAACTGGCTGAGATAGGTATTTATTCTGTGAGCAACTCAATTGTACAACAGAGAATTCAGTCCTCTTCTTCTTGTGCTTGAATGGTTTAAAATTGCTTGATTTTTTAAATTGGCAAGTCTTAGAAACACCTGCAAATGATAAACGTTCACTCTATGATGGTTAAACTTTGTAATGTATCCCAAATCATGGGGCCTTGTCCATACGGATCATGGATCACAATCTGTTACAATCTGTTGAAATCCAGTCATTTTAATAGGTATCCATGTGATCAGGAATTTCGTATGAGGGCGAAAGTTTTTCATCCCTTGATGTAGGATTTGTTGCCTTGACCAACAAAAAAGTTTGAAAGTAATTTCTGTATGCTTACACTATTGGCAATCGACAAATGGCAAATTTTTGGTCAACATTCCTACAAAGACCCATTCACACCAAGAATTATAACTATAATGATAACTATATTATCGCCAACACCAATGCAGAATAACGTTTATTCTAAGCTGTTATGTTGTCTACCACTGACTGTCACTTTACCAGCTAGAAAAATAAATCAATAAATCTGCAAAAAACTTCAATGACATGGTTTCTGTCAGAGTTGCTCTTGAGTTGCAGTGCAGATTATTAAAACTATAGTAGCATTTATAGTTGTCATTCTTGGTGTGCCTTTATGTTTCAACGGATTCAGGAAAACAAATGCTGATAAATGTGTCATTTCTATAAACCCACTGAAACCTCAGGAACTGCAGACATATGTCAAAGCCATTAAAAACAAAACAAAGAGCACACAAAAAAGCAGTTCTTCAATTTAAAACACACATAAGTTTAGTAGGATTTTCAGCAGTGCAGTGGACTGCACATTCCAGGACCCAGTTTATGACCGGGCCCCTCTTTGCCCATAAGAGTGGGCAAAGGTTTGCTACATTTTGATTGGATCTTGGTGGTCTAGCACAAACAAACTGTCCAATGCCATCAGATAAAGATACTAGGACAACAGCCAGACACCTTTTAGAGGCCTAGAAAAGACCTCTGGTACCAAGCCCAGGAAGGACAAGACTTCTCATTAGTCCACATGCAGTTTCTGCTCTTTACCCATTGAGAGACTACTCCTTAAAGGGTAAGTTCAACCAAAAATGAAACGTATGTCATTAATGACTCACCCTAATGTCGTTTCACACCCGAAAGATCTCCGGTCATCTTTGGAACACAGTTATTTGTTATATTAAGTCCGACAGCGTATCCAAGTGTGTGCACACTATACTGTCCATGTCCAGAAAGGGAATAAAAACATCATCAAAGTAGTCCATATGTGACATCAGTTAGTTCATTAGAATCTCTTGAAGCATCGAAAATACATTTTGGTCCAAAAATAACAAAACTATTACTTTATTCAGCATTGTCTTCTCTTCCGGGGTTGTTTTCAATCGTCAAATAATGATTCAAACGGTTATGAATCAGCGTATCGATTCATGATTCGGATCGTCAATGTCAAGTGATTTCAGCAGTTTGGTAGCCTAGAAATCTAGACGCACCCTAGCGGCAGCAAATTTAATCTGCCCGCGAGTGTCGTCTAGGCACTCTCAATACCCTTCTGAGCTGTATTCGCCTAACTCTTGCCGGACCAATCACATCGTGTATAGAGTCGGTGGGCGGGGCCATAATGACGACGGCCGAGTTGCGTTTGCGTGCTTCTATTAAACACAGAAACTGGCGAACGGCGGCGGTCTTTCGAATCAACTTTGGCCGCGATTCTGGAAGACTTGGAGTTAAGCTTTTCTCTGAGAAAAGAACAAAGAACGGCACTGAAGTCATTCTTAAAAAAGGAAGATGTGTTCTGAGTTTAGCCGACTGGATACGGCGAATGTTTAATCTGTCAGCGAGCTCTGCTTCACCTTCGTTGCTCTGGTTGGTTGTAGCGCTATCCTATCGCGTGCAGAGGGAGTTTGAAAGACAACCGTTTATCCCGCCCCTCGGATTGAGCCCTGTCTATGGTGAGTTTCCAGACCAAACATCTTGATGTGGGTCTGGCTTGTCAGGCTAGCAGTTTGGCAGATTGACACGAGATTCGAATCAGGAATCAATACGCTGATTTATAACCGTTTGAATCTTAAACTAACTGATGTCACATATGGACTACTTTGATGATGTTTTTATTCCCTTTCTGGACATGGACAGTATAGTGTGGACACACTCGGACTAAATATGAAATATCTTAAACTGTGTTCCGAAGATGAACTGAGGTCTTACGGGTGTAGAACGACATTAGGGTGAGTCATTAATAACATAAATTGAATTTGTGGGTGAACTAACCCTTTAAAGTCCAGGCCTGTGACTGCCATACAAATTCCTCAGGACCTCAGCAGTAGTGGGTGAAACAAAGAAAGACCACAATGATCCATCCAAATCCATCCATAATTATGTTTTAAAACCTTAAGACTGTTATACACTCATCCATTTCACACTTATTCAGAGAAATAAGTATTCTCAGTGACAGCTATTTATTGTATTGTATTGCAACATCACAGTCAGCAACATGAGTCAGCTGCTAGCGAAAAAACGAATTAACACATGACAGTTCAATTTTTGCCAAGGGTAATCTGGTGGTGGTTTGTAAAGTGAAAAAAATAACATTGTTAAACTTTAAAGACACTTTAAAGACTTCTAACTGTGTACAGTATGCAAATGAGTTCCACAGGGGAAAGAAGGGTGGCCCACGCTGCGTGTCCCCTCTGATGCCGGCAGCCAGTCGCAACATGGGAATGGAGAAGCGCCAAATTGCAATCTCCTCCTATTCGGAAAGGGATAAAGATACCCTTTCAACAGACACTCCTTTTTCTGAGTCTCACCCTTTAGAGAGACATAACAGATCCACTGTAACATTCTGAGCCTCTGGTTTATCCAGAGAGACAAGAAAAGACCCCAGGATCTGAGTGTACAGCTTGTGAGGCCGCAACATATACGGCCACGTTCTGAGCCTCCAGCCTGTAATGAAAGAGATGTTAACAAACACTACATTCTGAGTTCAGGCTAATGAGATGACTATAGCACGTCCCTCGAGTCTTCATGCCAGAGAGACATAAGCAGATTGACCCAGGTCTGAGTCTCTGGCCCAGAGAGGCAGAAGACACACAGAGACATTTGCGACCAGGTTGAAGGGTTAGTTAACCCAAAACTGAAAATTATCACATTAATTACTTCCCCTATTGTCGTTCGACACCTGTAAGACCTCCATTAATCTTCAGAACACAAATGAAGATATTTTTGATGAAATCCGATGGCTCAGAAAGGCCTTCACTGACACCAATGTCATTTCCGTCTCCATCTGATATTTGAGCGCTTGTTATAGTAGTTTTTTTCCTCCCCTCTTTACATTAATGATTTATTTTTACTCAGTAACGGATGGGGTTTAAAATGTTGCGAAGTACAATACTTTAATCAAAATGCAGGGCTCTCAAGTCTCACGCATTGGGCGTGAGACACACGCATTTCAACCCGTTCACACGCTCACACGCCACACCATGTATTTCTCACGCAGAGAAATCGCCAAGGTAACACACACTAAAGTTGCGCGCTATTAGAGGAATCAAGCGAGTTCCCTGACGGCCCTGCCACGCACCAGTTAATCTAATAAAAATAGAGACCGAACAGCCAATCATAAAATAGATTTGCTGTATCTGAGTAAGATATAGATATTCCCTCCACCCAAGAACGTTTACGTTCTGATTCCAACGTCACATTCTGTGATTCACGCCACGGCCTCGCTCATTGAATCGCTGAAGTACCGTTAGTTAGTTGGCAACTAGAAGCAACGATGACAGCCGCAGAGACCCAAAAATAACGGTGTTAAGTTTCTGACAGCACTTTGTGTTTTCTGTTCTTAATCCCTCAACAAAACTTAAAGGAAGCTCAATCATGATTTGCATGAAATGCCTTTTGCTATCACGTTATTGCGCTCTCACTCAGTGAACATCTGTGCTCACCTGCACTCGTGAATGCGGTGATGGACAGCTGTCCTCATCGACTGGTGTTTGGATGTGATTTTTTTTTTTTTTTAACTCACTTTCATTAATTAATTTATTAAAAGTAACTGCATTTTGTAAGATCATTTTCGTCTAGTAATTCCAAACATCACGAGGCAGACGACATTCATCAAATACAGTCGAGTTATTAACCCGCTCCACAGCACCACCCAGTGGATTTAGTTATAACTGCGAGATTTAGAGGGATTTATAATGGATTCACTGCATTTACGGCCAGCGAAGCAATAGCCTATAGTAAAATTTCAATTTTATTTTTAGAATATTAATTACAAATCGAATATATTCGTGCTCACCCCTATTTTTGGAAGTTGAAGTGTAGCGATATAAAATTTGCAATGCAATATGCAAAGTGGCAATGCATTTCAGTATTTAAATTTACATTTTCCATACCATGTGTGCAACATTTGGAACAAAATGATAATTCAAATTGAATAATATAATTTACATTTGCTATTTCCTACACTAGTTTTAACATATAATTTAAACATAAATTGTATATTGTAATACTTTATATAAGTTGCAAAATTAAAATTAAAAGGTATTACAGAAATAATTAGATGTGTTTAACATGTTCAAGCAAAAATTGTAGCAAAAAGATCATTTAAATGTTATGTTTCTAAATTGCATTTAAACTCCCATTTAAGATACTTGCGATTGCATTTTGATTATATATCCCGCAATGAATGTAGCAAAATTCAATGTGGAATTGAAAATGCAAAACTCCATCTCGCCTAGGGCAACCAAAGAGCTAGAGCCGGACCTGCCGCTGTCATAAAGAGAGGAAAAAGTGATATAGCAAACAATAATTATAGGCAGTTTGTCTAAGATTATTTAAGAGCAAAATAATCTCTGTTGTAAACCACAGCTCACTTCAGCGCGACCGTGCTCATGTTAAGGTGCCACCAACCTCTGGGCTGAAGGCCTCAAAAACCTGCTACCAACACCAATAAACAACACTAACCATTCTCTCTCTCTCTCTCTCTCTCTCTCTCTCTCTCTCTCTCTCTCTCTCTCTCTCTCTCTCTCTCTCTCTCTCTCTCTCTCTCTCTCTCTCTCTCTCTCTCTCACACACACACACACACACACACACACACACACACACACACACACACACACACACACACACACACTAATTAAATGCATTTTTTTTTATTTGTACGAATGTGTAATTTTTCATATCAGACCCCCGTACCCAGCCAAACCCCGTTGCTGCCGCCACGTCCGAAATCTCACTCTGAACTCAGTTCAAAACTTGAGAGCCCTGAAAATGTACTTAAGTAAAAGTAAAATTACAGATTTTTAAAACTACTTTAAAAGGTAGAAGTACACCGAAACACTATTCAATTACAGTAATGCGAGTAAATGTAATTCGTTCCTTTCCACCTCTGGCTACAACCAACCAGAGCAACGTGAAGTGGAGCTAGTTGACAGATTAAACTTTTGCCGTAGCTGGTCGGCAAAACTCTGAACACATCTTCCCTTAAGAATGATTTCAGTGTCGTTCTTTGTTCTTTTCTCAAAAATAAAATAAAAAACACCTTGTGGCCAAAGCCGATTCGAAAGACTGTCGTCCGCCAGCTTCTTTGTTTACAAGAAGCACGCCCAACCTCCGCAACTCTGCCGTCATTATGTTAAGCCCGCCCAACGACTCTATGCATGATGTGATTGGCTTGACCAGAGTTTGGCTTTTCCAGCTCACAAGCCTATTAAGAGTTGCTAGACTACACTTGCGGCAAATTAGATTTGCTGCCGCTAGGGTGCGTTTATATTTCTAGGCTATGAAAGAGCTTGACTAGTATCCCAAATCAAGAGAGGCGGAAGATGGTCACCTGATGTACTCATAACCACACCTTAAGGTGATCCAAAAATGACAATGTGAGGGGTGATGTGAGTACAAATCACTACCTTACTTAGCGTCCTTGGATAGAAATCACTACAGCAGATTCCCCATGTATATTTCAGTGAGGATATGTCTCATACAATGAAATCTCCTGTTTGATAGAGTACAATGAATTTGTGAGCTGTTGCATCCCAGTAAACATTTCTGGTGAACCACAGAGCTAGTGTGAACTTTGTTAGTGTATTGAGTTGTCTGAATGAAGTGAATCAACTGAAAAGATGTCTAAATGCACACAGTGAGAGGCAGGTGCAGAAGACACCTGCAGTCAGTGCTTCTGAGAGAATGTATTCAGTGTGTCAGGGACGGTGACAATGCAAGACACACGTCAACACACTTATATTTTGCATCTGCAGACAGAATGATGAATGATTTGTTACAGATTACTGGTTTAAACGACCTTGACTGTGAAAGTCATAATCATTTCACTTAAATAAAAACCATGCTCTTTGGTGCTGCAAATGAGCCTATTCTAAACAAGAGTGAACAAAAGGCAAGAGGATACTATCCGAGAGAACATTCCTGTCCATATAATTCCCTAGGAAGTGTTAACATGATGCTTACATAAGGCAGTGACTGGTGGAATGAACTCAGGCGGGCACAAAAACCATGAACAGGCTCAAGTTAATCTGTTTATTGAAACTGGCGTGTCTACAAGGCCGTGTGACACTCAAGCTTTCAGAAAATTTAACGCCATAGTCAATCCAAAATTAACATGCCACGCGCCGCTCCAGTAAATGCACTAAGTGCACAGAAAATGGATATGGAAACACAACGAATCAAAGACGGTCAGAGTACAGGATTTTTATGTACAGGGAACAAGAAACAACAAAAAAGGTCTGGCAGCTTTATTCGTAGAGATCACTACAGGTTACCAATATTACTTGTGATAAATTGTGAATTGATAAACATTCATCAATTTATACTATGCAATAACATCATGCTTCTCCACCCACAAATGATCATGTTAATGTACTATTAGATTTAGATTTTATTTTATTTCCTTATGTTTGTGACTAGTCTAACAGTCAGAGCTACAATTGAGGCTGTTGCTGATTGCTGGCAGCCACTGAGAGGACGTTGTTCCTCGTTTCGCCGTTTTCCACCGCTTCTAATGTTTACGTTTGAATTGCTGCGGTTGGTTGGTTCTGGTTTGGTGGACATTTGATGTTTCTCGTCGCGACTGCTCACTGGTGGTCTCCCTTGGGCTTAAGCTGCATGGTGGCTGAAGTTTGCACCGGGCTAGCGTCATCTGGGCCATCGTAATCGGCGTCCGGCATGATGTTGGGATGTTCCGCTTCTCGGCTGCGCCGCTGTTCCGTCCTGCATTGCGGCCGTGGAGCGGCTTGGACTTCTGCGCCGACCCCGGTGTGTCCACAGAAGTGCCCGAAAAAATGTTCTGCCTCCTGCATGGTGCTGCGGCGATCCCCATCGTTTGAATCGTCATGAAGACCCATCATCTGGTCTTCAGCTGTCCTGCCTCGGCGATGTCATCGGGACACTGCCGCTGGGAGAAATCTGAAACATGGAGTGGACCACAGTGTGCTGCGGAGCTAACAGAGACTTCCACCATCAGCTGTTTTCTGTTCACCATCAGCTCTGTTTCTGTTCACCATCAGCTCTGTTTTCTGTTCTGTTTTCTGTGTTGGTTGATTGTTTGTAGTATTCTATATTTTTACTTGTTATTCATTTTTTGTTGTTATCCCCCCCCCCCCCCCCCTTTGTTGCACTTTGAGATTCTTCGGAATGAAAAGTGCATTATAAATAAAATCTATTATTATTATTATTATACAGAATGCAATGTGCTACAATTGTCAAAAAATATAAGGTTACTTTAAGTAAGATATATTATGTATAGTATGTAATGAAAGAAAAGCAGAGTTTACACACTCATTGTGTTTTGTTGTGAAATGGATGGCTTCCAAATAATGAACATACATGTCTACTATATGTTTTGTCACATTTAAATGGCCATAAAACCTAATTTTATTAACACATTCATGTTTTCCCATATTGCCTTTAGAAAGCTATAAGAGCTTGCATATGTGTTAAAGTTGTGTATAGTGATACTCTTGAAATAATAAATCGGTAAACACCTTAAACATATGTGCTATTGATATATTTAACAACATGGGATTTATTTCTGGCTTATTTATTGTATCTTGGCTGGGTCAGGTTTAATTGCTGGTGTAACTGTGTCTAGCTATGTAGTTCACCAGCAAAAAATAAATAAAAAACTTTCAGGAACTGGCATTGCCCAATTTCTTTTCATCAGGGAGCACAAAAAAAAAAACAAAAAAACCCACTAAGCTAAAGCTGTGATTCTGTGAAAAAAAGAACAGCAAAGTAGAGCACATACTGCTAGCCTCCAGGAACTCCAACAGCAATCAAGAGGAATATTTACTGTAAATCAAATGTAACTGTACTAAACTAAATAACATTTTGCTAAATCATTTTTACACTTCTATAAAATCAAAAACCTATATCTAACCAAGTTGTGTTCTAAATTTAAGTTGATATCCCAAAAATTTAAGTTCCTATGAGATTTTTTTTATAGACACCGGGTGTCTCCCACAATGTATAATTAATACATTTCTGTCAAAATATTACTTTTATCTCAAAATAGTCACCAAATATGAAACCTTAAAGGGTTAGTTCACCCAAAAATGAAATGTATGTCATTAATGTCGTTCCACACCCGAAAGGGCAGTTTAAGATATTTTATATTTAATCCGAGAGTGTATAAAAACCTCATCAAAGTAGTCCATATGTGACATCAGTTGGTTAATTAGAATCTCTTGAAGCTTTACTTTGCTTTTTAATTACTGCGGCAATATTAAGAACTGAAATAAAGTCAGAATGTGTAAATACATCAAAACAATTATACAGTAAATGTAAACTAAAGTTCAGTGGCAGATTGTAAATTGTTGGCTGACACAAAAGCAAGGAGATCCGTATGAAACTAAAAGTGAAGCGGTTAGCATGAGTGCTCAGACAGGGCAAAATTTTAAAGCTAGCAATACACACCATATCAATAAATAAAAAGACCAGAGAAGACCTAAAACATTACAGAAATAAGGATTGTCTATGCAAAATGAATTGACATAAATGGGTCGGGCGGTAAAACCCTGCTTTCCTCGCAGGGTTGGTAAGCATGTGGCGGAAGTGCCACACTGCATTAGCGGAGAGGACACGCTCTTTTGTGGTGTCTTGTGTCATTTGCCGAGGGGGAGGAGACACAAGGTTAAGTTTTCCAAGCTTTGAAGCTACAGGCAAATAAACCAGAATGAGACATGTTAGGGTTCAGGGTTTAGGCTTAGTCATAATCAGCTAAGTTAAAATATAAATGAGTGCACTGAGATAAAATGAAAAGAGTGCAAGAGTGTTTGCACTTCACAAAACGGATTGGACTACAAAGACTTATATACACTGCCCGGCCAAAAAAGGTGCTGTTTGGATTTAAATAGGCAATGACTGGATCATTATTGCAGTGATTATGATGTATGTTCTAGTATGTTATATTTGTGGCTAACCCTAACTGATGGAGTGTGTATCTTTTCTTAAACAACCACGTAGGAAGACATGATGACAATGTCAAGATTCATCAGGCTCAAATTGATTGGGAGGGAGCATGAATTATATACACACACACACACACACACATATATATATATATATATATATATATATATATATATATATATATATATATATATATATATATATATATATATATATATATATATATATATATATACATGAATTATATATACACACACACAGAACTGGACCAAATAGCAATGGAAGAAGGTGGCTTGTTCTGATGAATTGCGTTTTCTTTTACATCATGTGGATGGCTGGTTGCGTCTGTGTCACTTAACAGGGGAACACATGGCACCAGGATGCACTATGGGACGAAGGCAATGCGACGGATGCAGTGTGATGATTTGGGGATTGTTCTGATGGGAAACCTTGAGTCCTGCCATCCAGTGTGGATGTTACTTTGACACGTACCACCTACGTAAACATTGTTGCAGATCATGTACACCCTTTAATGGAAACAATATTCCCTGGTGGCTGTGGCCTCTTTCAGCAGGATAATGCGCCCTGGCACGAGTTTGAGTTGACTTGCCCTCCAAATTCCCCAGATCTCAATCCAATCAAGCATCTGTGTGACGTGTTGAACAAACAAGTTCGATCCATGGAGCCTCACCTCACAAGTTACAGGACTTAAAGGATCTGCTGCTAACATCTTGGTGCCAGATACCACAGCAAATTATTTGTCAGAAAGCTTTACCCAACAGCTTTGGATAAGTATCTGCCCAGTCTCTCAAGACAAAAAAGTGTCTATGCACATCCAAAAGCCTCCATTTCCACAATGTAGATCCAAGTACTACAAAATACCAGCTATTCTCTCTTAATAACAAGTTCTTTAAGAACTTTAATTGCCTTTGTGAGAAAGCCAAATGTTGGGTGGAACAAGGCAAGTCAATAATGAGCAATCAATGACAAGAACAGTTTGTATCACCCCAGGCCACTCTCATTAGTCTGTTTGATACTGCTAATATACCCTCAGCTAATCAATCTCTGGTACCTTTTCAAAAGATCACTTTCATCATCTACACACGACTATGATCTCAGTCTTTTAGCTCCAACTTTAATATTTACACAGACTTAACTCGCTCTCTCTTTAGTGACTCCAGTATTGATACATCCACCTCAAATCTGGAGGGTGGGCACTGAGCATGACAGGCGCGTGTTGGCAATGGCGTGACGTTTGGAGGAGATCATGAGCATGTAATGCAGTGTTTGCACTGCTTTTGTGCATGTTTTATTCATGAGCTCTCATAATGGAGCAGGAGGGTTGGGATGGAAAGCACTGGAACATGGCAGGGGAAGGGAAATGGACATGTTGGTTCTGTGTTGTGTTGCGTAAGCATGCAAATGTCTGAGTTTGCATTTCCAAAGACGCCCTACAGGAAACATCCACATTCTCTAATTTGCACATTTTATGATGAAGCACCATATTCAAAGGGATGTCTAATACGGTGCGCTTAGTGTGTGATGTAATCCCTCTTAATCAGGCAATTTATTAATGATCTGCACATGCAGGGTAATACTGAGAGAGAGAGAGAGAGAGAGAGAGAGAGAGAGAGAGAGAGAGAGAGAGAGAGAGAGAGAGAGAGAGAGAGAGAGAGAGAGAGAGAGAGAGAGAGAGATCTGGTGAGACAGTTGCATTAGATCAAGTAGCTTCCTCTGCAGAATTTGTTCCTTGAATAATGCAACTTTAAGTAAAATGTTTTCTTCTCTGGCATTACTAAGCAAGTTCATTTTTCACCTAATCGTAATGTATTGAGTTTGGATCTGCTATCCGAAATCATATGCACCATATGTCCCACACAAAAGTTACTGGAAAGTAACCTGGAAAGAAAGCTTGAAAACCTACCAAGAAAGACCTTACTGAGACAAATAATCAATCAGACAAGTGACAAAAGTATCACTCTGTGCTGAAATGTGCCATTCTCTGTGGTCCCTATTGTAGACATACGGGTCATTAATAAAGTACTTACTTAAGAGTCATTATGTTTGAAGTCTATTACTAGGGCTTGTAACGACTAAGACAAATCAGACACATATTTACTTGTTACATTTAACAAATATGTTTCAAATGCTTTATGCTTAGTAACAGGCATTCCCCCCAAAAAGCAGGAAAGGTATCCGTTACCAGGGATTCCATCTGATAAGACTTTGTTTAGGGCTTGAAGGAATGTGAAAAACAAGGGCTAGAGAGATACCCATGGCCCTTAAACAGACTTTCCTGCATTAATTTATAGGAAAACTCTTCTATAAATGAACATGCACCCCAGGACATTGTGCGTATACAGATATCACTGTCTTGTAAAGTGTCTCTTGTATGATATTTTTTTATGTGCATCTTATGGGCAAACTACTAGTTCATGTAACAATACGATATATGTAATTTCTCCAATCAAATATAATGCTTGCTTCACAACTAACAATTTAGTGTACGTCACTTCCTCATAGGAGGCAGTGTGTGTTTGTTGTATTAAATGGAGTACAGTGTGTGTTTGTTGTATTAAATGGAGTACAGTGTGTGTTTGTTGTATTAAATGGAGTATAAATGGACACAAAACCAGTTTAATCATGCTTGAAACAAAGAACCATAAAATATCCAAAAGAGGAATTTCCTGCTGGGAAATCCCAACAATCCTGTTGATCAGGTCGACCAAGGGGGTGTGACAAACCGAGGGGCTGAGAGTTAAAAAAGATGCACAGATCCGCCCGTCTTTCTCGACTGACTATGGACACACAGTCGTGGGCTGGCAGGCCCAACACCCCAAATGATTATTTATTTATTTTTTACATTTTTTAATTAAATTAAAGAATTTATAAAAAATAAATGAATTATTTTTGATAAAAGGTTATTTTAAAAAAAAGCAGTTATTCTATCCGTGGAACACAAAGAGTACATCTTTTAAAGAATGTACTGGTTGTTTTGTGCTCGGTGTGGGTTTGGAGTGACATGAGGGTGATTAAATGATTACAGAATTTTAATTTTAGGGTGAGCTATTCTTTTAAGCTAATGATGTATTAGCATTTAAATGCTGCTGTATTCCTTGTGTCCAACAACAGAAGCCAAAATCAGTGCCTTTCGATATTCTCTGCACTCTCCATTGAATGGCACAGCCTTGTGGGACACCAAGCCAAACAGCACAAAAACCCATTCAGCCAGACTCGGCTTTGCCAAAGATTGTGATTATGTTGTCTTCGCATCGCACTCAAGTCAGAGACACGGAGTCAGATGCCATTTCCTTCACTTGAAGTTTTAGCATTGATGCTATTTGCCTTTTTCACAATGACACTTCTGGCATTTAATCGTACTTGAATTAGTGTAATAAATAATCATGGTCATTTTTGGTCATGTTAAAGTATCAAGTAAGAAGTAAAAAAGTCAGGACCTTAATCTAATTACTAAAACTAATTATGACATCAGCACTAGCACACTAGCTGTTAATTTAACTACATCCAGGATTTGTGTACAAATAACACAATGAAATGCATTTACTTCCTCATTCAACAGAAATGAATGCTTTAAAAAAATGCTTTAATGCTTTCAGACTTAGCTACAATTAATTGTAACCCAAAAACAAATTTCCAGTGGCTAATGTTTATGCTGATGCATCTATTCTAATACCACACAATTCATATTCCACTGAAACAGAGGGGCTGAACTGGCAGACAAAGCGTGTGTTCTCTTTATAGCCACATGCACTTCAAGTAGCATCTCTGGTTGGACTTAAGTTGATTAGAAAGCACAGCTATGAAGAAAAATAGCATGGCTGGTCCTCACGAAATATCAAACAACACAGCACTGTGATTTACACCACTGGAAGGAGGAATAGAGAAAGAGGGAGCAAATAAGATAAAGAACACTGGAGAGCCGAAGTTTGCAATCGGGGCTCTGAGCTTTGCAGATTATAAGACTTTAAACTCAGTTACTTGCCATTCGGCAGACGCGTTTTATCTAAAGCAATTTACAGTACAATTTATAGTACGGTAACTGCAGAGTCAGTTGTTTTGGGACAGCCCAGGAAGAAGTGCTTTGCTCAAGGGAACAATGGTGATTAGACAGAATTGGGATCTCTGTAACCTCCCAGTTCCTGGATCACTTCCAGGTGAAACTACACTGGCAAATCTTAGTCTTAACAATAAAGGTGGCAAATGAACATCCGCACCAGCCAAATGCAGGTACTTTTTTCAGCTATTGTCATGTAAAACTAAATTCACCTTTTTTGGTGCATTAAAGGACAACTCCGGTGAGAAATGACCCTAGGGTTAATTAACAGATGGTTACCAAGTAGATCGTTCTCTGGGATGTGTTTTCATGAAAATCGAATGTAAAGAGTTTTATCTCTAAAAACAGATTAGCTTATAACGCTAGTCTATGGGGCAAAGGGTAGTGAAATTAAATCGCTAGTTATTACCACTAACAAAGCTCAAAATAGCCTCACACTAACACGGTAGCATAATGAGGGTCCCTACAAGCAAACCGAAGGATTGAGAATGTTGTAAGTGTACACAGTTTAATAAAAAGATACTTTATAAAGACAGTCCATTATGCTTACGCTTACGTTTACGGTCAGGCGCCATCTTGTAAAACAGTCTCGACTAGTTAAGCGACAAACGCTGTGCTAAGTGAGCTGGTCAATAGGAATTAAGTTTGTGAAATGTAATTACATGGACATTTTTATTTTTTATTTATTTATTTTCTCTGTTGTGTTCAGTGCTTTCTTCCGGAAACAACGGACCAGATGAGATTCCAAGTCACAGTTCATCACTTAGCAGAGCGCTCGTGGTTTGACTCATCGAGACTCGTTTGACTCATCTTTTCCAAGATGGCGCCTGTCCGTGAACACGTAATGCACTGTCTTTATAAAGTATCTTCTTATTAAACTGTTTGTACAATTAATACCGTGTTAGTGTGAGGCTATTTTGAGCCTTGTTAGTGGTATTAACTAGTGAATTAATTTCACTACCCTGTGCCCCATAGACTAGCATTATAAGCTAATCTGTTTTTAGAGATAAAACTCTTTACATTCGATTTTCATGAAAAGCATCCCAGAGAACGATCTACTCGGTAACCATCTGTTAATTACCCCTAGGTTCATTTCTCACCGGAGTTGTTCTTTAAACATTATAAATACACTTCAGGGAGGAAAATAAAATGCCACAAACAGTCGATACGAGTGCAACCATAGATATGCATACAAATAGATGTAAGATGTAAGTTTATTTACATTTTAATGTCTGCACAAAAGTTTTGTTCAAAACTTAAAAAAGTACTGAGATTGGTTGATGTAACTAAATTTAGCCTTCATTTTACCCTTATGTTTGTAGGAACCTATATCAGCAATATGCTAACTCTAAACTATAGCTAAATTTGTTTGGTGCAGCTAGAAATTGATTACACAATACTTGCCTAAATCTATATTAACAACATGCTAACGTCACCTGAATCTGGTGAAACTAGAAAATCTACTATTATTTTTTGTATTATTTTACACAACACCTGTGCATGCTATGTAGACCTATGCTTGTAATAATCTAGATTTGAAACATACTAACATTAAATGTGTTTGTTGTTGCTAAAAATGTATTATTTTATCCAGTACTACCATATCATATGTGGATTTTTTTTTGTGTGCAAATAATCTATATTAACAACATGCTAACATTAAACTGCAGCTGAATTTGTTTGGTTTAACTAGAAATGGATTATTGTATATAATGTGTTCATATGCTTCTATATTCTATCAATATAAGATCTGTTTAGGATGATTAGTGATTAGATTCGCATAGGGTGGCTAGTAAATTTCACAAAAATTACAAACAAACAGCAAGTACCACGTTTAATTAAACATACTGTAGTAAAGGCTAAAATTGTGGTTTCTAATAAAATGCACCCCAATCTTTATTTACAACTTTGAAACATCTTCTTTTTTTCTTCTTTTTTTACAGCACGGATAATTTTACGGACAACAATATTTCCCAAAAAAGAAGAATTCATCCTCAAGCTATTTATAGAGAACTTCAGTGTACCTTCCTGTAATTATACCAAGAAAGGTAGCTTATGAGACAAAATCAAATGTTAAGTGGTTTAAAAACAGCATTTTATTGGTTTCTATTTTAAATGTCATTTTATTTCCAAAATTATATATATATATTTTTTTTCCAGTGAATGAAAAGATGTTGCCATATAACAACATTGCACCATAGAACACACCCTTAGGTGAGTTGCACTAATTTGTTGTGATTACAAAATGTATTTATCCTATACTTGCTATGTAGTTGTATGCCTGTATGAATTATATGAGCAACATTCTAATGTTAAACTGGAGATGGTCACTTGCAAAGGTCCATGATGGTTAGAATCAGGATGGCTTTTTAGGGCCCCGATCACACCAAGCACGTTTTGCAGCGAGAGGCTTTTTTTAATCGATTTGTGCGCTGCTTATGCACCCCGGGTGCCTCGCGTTTTAACCGTCTGATGCGCCTCACGTTTATTAAAGAGTGTTCTGAGCGCATGAAGTAAAAAAAAAAAAAAAAAAACTCCCAGTGAAAAAGCACCCAACATCATTGCGTTTTTTTTCTTCTTCTATTGTCCAATCAAATGAATGGAGAGGCAGGCCTTCCATTGTGGTGACCGTTACCTTGATTAGACTGACAGGACAGCTGATTTGAGGGTTTCCTGGCAACATAAAAAACTGCAGCGCACTGCACTTTTCTAAATGAAAAAAAAACATCAACCTAAACAGGCAGCACAGTACGCAAACCAGAAAAACGCATTCTGGGTGATCATGGCCTAACACTGTTAATGTATGCGGTACACAAGACACAGCTCAAGTAAACATTGGAAACTACATACTTGCAATCAAAAGGATGTCGGCTGATGCATCAGCATAAGCAATGAAAAAGAGAAAGCAGTGCCGCGGGAGTTTAAGACCAAGTCAGTCAAAAGGGCAGATTGCGTCTGTGCCCTTGAACGGCGTTCTGCCTTCTCCGCAGCGCGAGACCAAAGGGACTGCTTTGAATTGCAGAAAGGTCAGCCACAAAGATTGAACAATCTCCAAGAAAAGTGCATATACAGCGCCCGCAATCTCCACACAGCTGGGGCTCTGGATCAATTCACCCTTGCCTGTGGTTCTTGTTCCTGTTGTCAGCAGATAAATTAGAGTTTGCACACTTGGAGAGCATTGTCACACCAAATATTGCATCTTGTCAACTTCATATCAAGAAGAATTTTGGTTTTGGTGAAACTGCATTGCTCATGATAGAAAACATCAGCTTGACATCAGCTTGGTACTGATGGAAGGAAACCTGTAGAAGTGCATCAGCACAAGCTTCTAGGAATCAGACATGCAAAGATGAATGGCCAATTTCTTAACACTGATTTGTCTTTGTCCCAATCCATTCCTTTCCAAATCAATACCTGAGAGTTTATAAAAACCCACCCTGGGCAAATGCATCTCTCCACTCTTCAGTCGCTCACAAGCACAAGTGGGTTGAATTCCCAAAAAAAGCTACTTTAAGAGCTTTGCTTAGTTTCTCGGAAACGCTGACCTTTTGCCTGACTTTGAAGGCAGAGGGTATAGAAAAAAAAACAAATAAACAGAAACTGAATAGAGAGCAATCTGCCCAATCTTTGCCCTCCAAAACAAGACTTTACATATACACAGTCACTCTTCATGAAGAATGTGTGGCTTTTCATTAGAAATCTCTTAGTGCTCTTCAAGCAAAATGGCTTTTTTTTAATGGCGATAAACTTTTTAAAGCATTTTCTACCTTCAAGCTTAGTTGAATAGAAAATCTGCATTGCGCTGCTTTTTTCAGGAAAAGGATGCATGCTATTGAAACATGAAAGTTCAGTCATTATTCTCTCACCCTCCTGACATTCTGAATCTATATACTGTTTATTTCTCATGGAACACAAAAGAGTATTTGAAGAGTCTTTGCACAGCTTTAGTGACTATTTCCTTGGGATGAAGTGCAAGGTATAACATTTAGGATAAAATCATCTGCTAAGCATAAAGGCCCCCTGAAATCAAAATGGCAGATATTTATCTAAAAGTTTTTTGTAAAAGATTTTGTATTCGACTTATTTTTACGTAAAAAAAAAAAAACGTAAATGGGACAACGATGACCTCAATTGTTTTTAATTGTGAGAGGCTTTCTTTGTAAGTTAGGTCTACATATTTTACATTATAAACTTTACAAATATAGATATTTTTTTACTCAAACCCATCAACTCACTTGAGAAGGTATTTCTTAACTCCCTTGAGCCATATGGATTACTATTGCATTAAACGGATGGACTTTTTGAGCTCAAATGTTGGGCTGCCATTCACTGTCATTATAATCCTTGGATTTGCAAGGATTTTAAAAAAAAATATAACTCAGATTGTTATTCGACTAAAAGAAGAATGTCGTATACATGGCTCAAGGGTGAGCAAATTATGGCATAATTAAAATATCTTGGCAAACTATCCCTTTAAGCTAAAACAAAATCTAAGTGTAGAATACACTTAGTCTATGAAGTATCATGAAATTGCTATCAGTTTTCTATCTAACAGAGTATCAGAGAAACTTGCTGACCTTTCAAGGCTGGACATGAGCAAAAAGCTATGCCGGCAGACATGCTAATTTATTACTGGAGAGGGTATGACTCACAGGTCCAGCTTTTCACAGTCGAACTCAAACAGACTATGGTCATTCATCTCGTATGTATTGTTTTAACAAGGGAGTCTATTTATCAACCCGCGTCAGGATAGAATTACTGAAGTGAATCTCAACACTAAAAGAAATCTGTCGCTGACAAAAAAGTGTACTATAATATAGTGAAATATTTGCGATTTCATATGGCATTCACGGCTGACAAATTGTCATGATAAATTGGCTCCAAAATTTCTGGGTTATCCTGAGACAGCGGAAAGCTTTCTCTAGGTATATATGCCTTTTTAATGCTAACAAATGAAACATTGGATGCTTCTTTTAAACCTTTCTGGACTCCCTAAACCCATCCTTGACACTTCATTCACCTTCTTTCTCTTTTATTTGTGGTATTGTTTCTGTAAGTGTGTGCCGTTAATTCTTCAAATGGTTCATATTCATCTGCCGTGTTTGTGGGCAGGTTGAATGATAGGGAGCAAAGCAGATATCTGTATTAAATTCTATTCAGGTTCCCCCTCTTCCTGGTTTTTCTGTCTTCATTAAACTGCAAAGCACTTCAACTTCGGTTCAAAAGTACACATGGCTCGAAGGAAAAGGCAGAACGGGACACTGAGTTTATGCTTTCAAAATGCCCCCAAAAGTGCATTTAAATACAGCATCCTCCCTTAGGGGTTGGGAGACTGCATTTGCTTGCTTTACTGGATTGTGAGCATCAATGTCGCATGAAAGTTTAATCTATGAAGATAAAAACATTTCATGGATGATCGGTGAACTCATTTCATGAAGATCCATAAAAATGAGCTTAGATTAGCAGGCTAAAAGTTATGACCTGAATACCTTTAAATGAATGACTTCCCTGGAGATCCATTATGAAGGACCTCCACTCGTTTTCTCTCTGGTGAACTTCTCGACGTGTAGCTCTTTGTTCAAAATGAGAACATGTCGTCTGCTCTGTGGTATAAATTGCACCCGGGGAGTTTTCGAAGAGATTATATTCTTAATCATTTGCAGTTTCATTGTGAATTCGTTCAAATGCAGTTCTGCATGAAATGGATTAGGTGCTTAATTCAGAGCAGGGAAAAGTTTAACTTTTGAGTAGAAGCTGAAATGAGAAACAGGACTTTAATTTCCCTAAAAGAGAAATAGAGTAAAAAGTCAATCTGTAAATACCTTGTACTAACAAGCACACTTTCTTGATGTGCCATACAACAATCTAAGAACTTATGTTCTGCTGTATTGCTATATTTAAACAAAGCTCATCTATAGAAATGCACAAAAAAAGATGTCTAAGTTAATTAACTTCAAAAGCAATTAAGATTATACTAAGTAACTTTTTTTTTTTTTTTTTACTTTGGAAAAAGTAGAAGACCATTTTGGTATCAGGGAAATGTTAACAAAAAAAATGTCAATGCAGTTTTAACCCTAGAATGCATAAAGGGGGTCAGTTTGACCAGGCATGTTGTAAGATGTACACCGATCAGGCATAACATTATGAACTCTAACAGGTGAAGTGAATAACATTATCACGGCACCTGTTAGTGGGTGGGATATATTAGGCAGCGAGTGAATATTTTGTCCTCAAAGTTGATGTGTTAGAAGCAGTACAAACGAGCAAGCATAATGATTTGAGCCAGTCTGACAAGGGCAAGATTTTAATGGCTGGACGACTGGATGAGAGCATCTCCAAAACTGCAGCTCTTGTGGGCTGTTCCCAGTCTGCAGTAGTCAGTCTCTATCAACGGTGGTCCAAGGAAGGAACAGTTGTGAACAGGCGTCAGGGTCATGGGTGGCCAAGGCTCATTGATGCACGTGGGGAGCGAAGGCTGGCCTGTGTGGTCCAATCAAAAAAGCTACTGTAGCTCAAATTGCTCAAGAATTCAATGCTGGTTCTGATATGATGTCAGAATACACAGTGTATTGCAGTTTGTTGCATATGGGGCTGCATAGATGCAGACCTGTAAGGGTGCCCATGCTGGCTGTCCAAAGCCGAAAGCCTCAACAGTTGGCCTGTGAGCAACTACGGAGCAATGGAAGAAGGTGGCCTGGTCTGATGAATTACGTTTTCTTTTAAATCATGTGGATGGCCGGGTGTGTGTGCATTGCTTACCTGGGGAACACATGACACCAGAATGCACTATGGGAAGAAAGTGCTTTATTAAGAAGGTGATCATAATGTTATGCCTGACTGGTGAATATTTTCAATGAAAATATTTGTTAATTTGAAACTTTTCTGACCCTTATCAATGTCATCATTACCCCAAGAATGCCTATAAAAGGGGTCGGTCAAATTAACCCGTATTTATTTTTTGACCTAACACAGTATTTTTGGATTTTTGTCAATAATGTTTATTTTTGTTTTTCTTGTAACTATTAAATGAGCTACAAAGTTGCCTCAGACACCAAACGTATTGTTGAATATGCATATCTCCCATAGTAGGTGAAAAGAAGTACAGTATGTGCAATGAGTAATATGCATGAATTCACAATAATTCATAAAAGAGTAGACATATTATGTATGAATGTGTGTGTGTTTGTATGTATAAACTATTTTTTTAATTTAGATCTCAAAGCAACTGTCAGGACATCATCTAAATGTGCTTGACCTGGCTAATAAGCTCCCATATTTCTACCTAAAGTTTATTGTAATTTATGTGCTACTATAGGCTAAATGAAAAGGGCAGTACAATGTGCATCCAGGTTTAACAACGTACACATAATAATCCTTCTTACAGTCAGTTATTTAGAATACATACATTTTCTGTAGCCGGTCAGGTTACTAGTGTATATTTTTATGTACTCCGCAAACATTTTACTGGTCTGACATACATAGATAAATCGATAGAGCAAGTTAAATGCAATCTGTTGACTTGGTAGATAGGCCTAGGTGTCATATTTAAATCTGACTAATTAAAATTTACAGCAATATTTAATATTAAATACATTACAGAAAATCATGAAACTCTGCAACACGTGACGGTCCCGCCTGATTCAATCTCATACTGGCCCTGCGCCATCCTTACTATTGAGCTCTGGTTAAGTCAGGAGAAGAGCTACCAAAAAACCTCAGAAAGACTGCTTGAAAGAGGGAGCATACACTGTTAATCCTACAGCTGAGTGCATGGCTGCAAAAAGTGAAGGAAAGTGTGCAATACTGTGGGAAGAGGAAGTCAAAGTCCTCAACGTCCCCATCACGGTGGCTCAAATACATCTAAAGGGCAGGATTACAGGCAGGAAGGAGAGAGATTGCGTAAATCCCTTCTCTGTCCTTGATAACTCCATGAGAATGCATGGAGAATCAGCTCCTTCTTTATTGAGATTCCAGAGTCAAGGGCATGAGCGAAAAACTGAACAGCGTACAGATGGTGATCAGTCCAGTCAGCGCAAATCAAAATGGGATCAGCTGTAGTGAAATTAGGCAAAAAATGAATTGGATTTAATAAAACTGATTGTTCACTAAAATGTGCGAGCAGAAAATGAGAACCAACTGTGCAGAAAGATATGGACAGCAGGACATTTTTGTCCAAAAGGATTAGATTTATTGGCCAAAAAATAAAAATAAATAAAAATTAACTGGCCACGTGTAATCATATAATCAGCATCTAAGACAGCAGGAAGGAAACATGCATTAAAAAACCATTGACATTCAGCAAGGTAAAGAAGAAAGAATGATGATATAACAATAAAACGGCAACGATAAGACTAAAGATGAGTCATTTTGTGCAGTAGTTTCAACAAAATTGCATTTAACATCTCCCTTTCCTTTGCAATTATAAGTAACTCTAAAAAAGGTACTTCTTTCCTGCATTCCTCCATACCTATACAATTAGCTGTAGATTCTAGCTGAAATGAACACCTGAGGCATGGAAAACACCAACAAGTTTTATTCCATTTCCCACAAATTATGATTGCAGTAGAAGATTGTTTTTAATGAAGGCTCATTTCGACACGGTTCCTTGCAAAATACTATGTTATCAACTTAAAACATATACACAACATAGTGTATGCACGAAAACACTTTAATGTTTGCATTACATATCCAACTCCATATTTGTGGGTTTTTTATTTTTTATTTTTATTTTTTATTTTTTTTTACACCTGCAATGCAGAGCGTTCGGGTATAACTTATGTGCAACAGTTTGACAAAAAGAGCACAACCCTTACGAAACAAAATATACTTCTTCAAGTTCATTTTATGACGTATACTTAAGTAATTTTCAAGTATATATTTAAGTATACTTTATAAAGTAAGTGTACTGTACTAGTAGTAAACTTGTAAGTGTACTATTTCAATACTGCTTGGTACTTAATTGGCCCAATTTTAGTAAATAAAATTATACATTTAACTGTAGTATAAATGTAACAGTAGTAAACTTTAAGTGCACAACTATGTTTCTTATTTGTACTGCATCTGTACTACAAGTATAAGTAGCCTACTAGTTTACTATTTTTATACAAGTAGTATTTTTTTAAGTAAACTTTATAAAAAAAATTAAAAAAAGCTGAGAAAATCCCATTTTTGTCAAAGACTATGTCTGGATGGGATTCAGAACAATGATCAAAACATAGATGGAATAAATTGGGTCCATCAGCACCCCAAAGCTTCACAGTCATTTCCTCTTCATGGCAGTTTTGATTCATATGCTGTTTCATGTTTGATGATCACATTATTTTACACTTGCAGAAGCAGTCTTCAATCACTTGTTTCAGCTTCTTCTTCCCCTGTATTTTGATCCGGAGATTCTGTACTAGAAGATGTATCATAACCCCCTATACCGTATAAAAATTAAAACATGGATAGCTGGAAATTCAGACAATGGTGGGGAAGAGTAAAGTAGATTTGAAGTAAATTCCTATGTACACTACCAGTGGTCTAGCTTACACAAACAATCAGATATGCAGAATTAGGAACATATTTGTTTATGTAGGTTTAATAAGACTGTATGTAAAACTATGTAAACAGTATATTTCTGAGAAGTACATCAAGCATATTACTGAGAAGTATATAAATAGTAGACTGAAAGTATACTTTCTTATTTTAATTTTAAAAGAAGTATAGTAATAGAACACTTGAATAGACTTCGTTTTTTAAGGGAAAGCAGTGTAAAAAGAAGGTAAAATGGCATGGCTGCTACAGCAAATGTGCCTTTATTATTTTTATTTTTTTAACTATAATGGTTTAAGGGTTAAGGTTGAGTTTAGTATGCACCCTTAAAAATAAGGGTGCCAGGAAGAACCAAAAATGGGGTTTCACAATGATGCAATGGAAGAACCATTTTTGGTTCCCCAAAGAACCATTTTTTTCCTAACTATTTTTTTGTCTAAAGAACCTTTTTGCACTACAAAGAATGGAATGGAAAGGTTCTTTGGATATCAAAGGCTCTTCATCATGGAACCATACACCCTGCCAAATAACCATTTACAAACCTTTATTTTTAGGAGTGTAGGGCGTATGTAACACCATAGCATTAACCTTTTAGCACCTTATATTTATATACCACTAATATTTAATTCCTGAACTGCCATGATATTTGCATGAACCAGTGTAATAAAATGCTACCACAGTCACATTTCTTGTTTCTGAGAAAACTGAACATTCTCTTTAGCGCCACCTACTGGACATTTAACTTTGACTTTGCCGGAAGCAATGCAAGAAGCAATGGAATATAGTTTTGCAAAATTGTCACCACAGGTTTTACATGAGCCTGGATTGACAAAAACCATCTTATCTTTTATATATAGGTGTTTACATGAAAAATTAAATACAAGTAGTGGCATTCCCAATGTGTCAGTTTGGTTTTATAAACTGAATAAACCATGTGTAACTTTTACCTGTTTTATAACACACATTTTAAGGCACACAAGACTTTCAACTTATAAAGCATAATTAATTTAATTTTTGAATGTAAATTGCAGTGGATCCATGCAAATCCTCTTATTTCTATCAAAATGAAGAGGAGTAGACATTTCGCTAGCTTCTGGATCAGAGCCGTAATACATTTCAAAGGCAGAAGAGTCAGAACACTAGACCCGTCTAATATGCTGCCCATACAGAGATGCCGTCCTCTCATGCAGACATTTAAAGGACACTTGTCTTTTGATCCGAGATTTCTACAAAGCAAAGTGTGGTCTTGATGTTTCATCTGACACATGATCCGCTCTCTGCTCTCTTCATCTCTGACTTTGTAACCTGAGTGTTTAATGTTAGCATCCTGTATACAGATTAAAGCCATCCTGCATGGAATATGAAACAAATATATCCATGAAGACACCTGGTAAAAATATGCTCACTAATGAAACATCCGGATTTCTTATAAAACATATAAATGTGTAGTAATTTCTTGACAGTCCACAACTTGACAATTACAATTGAAATCAAAATGATTTAATTATTATTCATTCATTTATTTGTTTGTTTGTTGTTTTTTTATAATGAACAAATTGGATATTATTACAAATAATATTATTACAATTTTAAATAATTGTTTTCTATTTTAATATATTTTTAAAGCTACACTGTGTGATATTTTTCCCCATCTAGCGGTGTAAAGGTATATGAAAATCCAGTGAATATTAGTTTCTGTTCCTCTCAATTCCGATTTATTTTTAACTCCTACGGTGGCCGATTTAGTCCAAGATTAACATGGCTTCCAGTTCAACCTCGTTCATGAGTGCCATCGAGTGTTAAAACGTGAAAGTCGAAGCTTGAATTTACGGGTATGTCCCTCTTTGGCTAATGTGCTTTCAAGATGGAGAGGCAACATGGGACCAGCATTCGAACCCTCACCCGTATGTATTTTCAATGGCATATTATAAACTTACGAGAATACTTTATTACTTGAAAGAAGTAAATATACATTAATGAGCACATATTTTTGAAAGAACTAAGTGTTTTTAGCTAAAAATTAACAAAAAAAAGTTACACAGTGTAGCTTTAAACGTGAATGTGAATTATGTGTGTCACATGATCCTTCAGAAATCATTTTGATACGTTGATTTTTCCAGTAACATTTCTTATTATTATCAATGTGAAAAATAATTGTGCTGCTTAATAGATTTTTTGGCTGAAATAAGTGGCTTTCTTATTTCAGGTCATATTTATATCATAAAAAGCTGTATATCAATACTAACAAGTGCACAATTCCACTACTCAAAAAGAGCCAATGCAAATGAAATTTTAATACCAATGGATGTTTGCTGAAAATAACATATAGACCATGTTTTGCTTTTTACAGTGTATGTGAGACAAAGCAGCAGTTCTTTAGAAACTATTTATGCCATTTTACTTCTTAATCAACTATTATATCAAGCCATATTCTACTGAAACAGTTTACATTTTGATTGGGGAATGCAAAGACTGTACCGCTGAACAATTTGAATACCACTGGAACATACGATCATGTCGACAAGCCTATATTGAGCCTACACAACCACCACCATCTATATCCAGCCTTTCCCAAGTGAACTATCTGACAACAACACAGCTGAAGAGGGGGATCAGCTGCAAGATCAATGTGCATGCAGCTTTCAGGTTCGCTGTAGGAAGCTAATCTCCGTAAAAACGGATGAAGGACGGCAACAAATTGTTTAGTAAAACTCCGCTATCACCAAGCGAAAGCAATCATAAGACCCTGCCAGTCAATTCCGGAGAGATATTATCAAGACAGACATCATAAATCAGTTGTTTAAAGCTAAAGGAAATGTAGAAACAACGGTTAGGCATCAGAAAGCTACAAGGAAGGAGTGATTTGGAAGAGAGCGAAACATTTATAAGAGAGGAATATAACTTTAAAAAGTATAAAAAGAGAACTATAGTTAAACGGATGAAAAACGAAAGATGTATGAGAGAGAGAGATAGAAATGTTATGGTTACAAAGTACTGTAGCTTTAAAGCCTCCTGCCTGCCTGGATTCAATCAGTGCTATCAAGGCCACAGAAAAGCATCTCCAGACTCCGATCAAATACCTGTTCTGAGGGACAAATGTCGACCATGTCAATAAACTGAGCATTAAAGCCAGCACAGAGGAGTGAGACCAGCAAAGCAGATAAACATACCTCACATAAACAAATGTAATTCTAAGCTTTAAGACAAGATTAATAAGATGCCCAATTCTCAATCGCCGAATGCATTTACATGCAGCTAGATTTCCGCATTAAAGACCAACCGTGAGTGAGATTGTTAGCGCTGATGGAATCTAAAGCTCGATGGAATCAGCTCAGCATATCTGAAGTGAATGAATTTACATTTCATCAAAAAAGATTGTCAAACGGAGGAGAACGAAACAGATAAACATCCACCCACTCTTCCCTGGTAAGTCTTATGCGAGAAAAGTTTCTGATTGGTTAGAGTTCGTTGAGGTTAAGGTCAACGGCACAATCCCTTATGATACCACATGACAAGTTATTTTGACTAAAGATTATGATGTCACGAATAAAATAAAAAAAATAGGTCATACTTTTTTTAGGGCCAATTCTGACTATAAACTAACTATTAAATACACATGTTGCCTCAATAAACTCAGTACTGCTTATTAATATTTATTAAGGTAGTTGTTAAAGGTGCACTATGTAGTATTTTAGAGTTCTTACAATATCCCAAATGTTTCCAACTATTTGTAAATTGTGAGAAAATTGCTGTTTTAACCAAGGACTGAGAGAGTCGCCTGTCAATTATGTTGTATCTGCGTTATGCTCAGTTTTTCCTTGTTTTTTTTTTTGGCAAATACGCTTTACTCAGTGTGAACAAGTGTCACAGCAGCCGCTGAGTGAACGCACAGAGTAACGTCATAACATCATTTTAAACACACCTAAATGTATCGAATATGATAAACAGAGCTGCGTTACCTCAAACTCGTGACCGGAAAAGCGGAAAGGGCGCCGGCGACTGTGTTCTGTCATAATAAAAGTCTTGCTGCTCGCGAGCTGTATGTTTGCTCAACAATCGCTCCAGTGGGCTTGCTCAGCTCCTCAACACTCGGCCCTGCTCTGCTTCATACTACAGTAACCTTAAAGGGGTACTTTAGCACTGGAAAGATGAATCTGTATTTAAACTGGGTCATTAATGTAATAGAAATGTGAAAATATTTTTGAATTTGGTGCCTTCTAGACTGAGAAAAGACAGAAAATGTATTTTTGTCTCATGGGGATGAAAGACTACAATTCCCAGAATGCCTCGCTGCCCTGTGAGGCCATTCCCAAAGCCACCGCTACTGGATTACTGTGACTGAGTTAGAGAACAGACACTAAAATTAAATACTGAACGTGTCTGTTTAATATAACGATCGAGTTGCCGTGTGAGTCTCACAAGAAGTCAGATTACAACCCTAAATCAGAAAAAGTTGGGACAGTTTGGAAAACGCAAATAAAAAAAAAGAAAGTAGTGATTTCTAAATTTACTTTGACTTTTATTTCATTGCAGACAATATGAACACAAAATATTTCATGTTTTGTCTGGTCAACTTCATCATTTGTAAATATGCATCCTTGTGTGCTTTATAAGTACGAATAAACAAAGAACATCCTAATAATATGCGTGGTAAAACACAGATCAGGCATAACATTATAATGGCCACCATCCTAATATTGTGTTGGTCCTGCTTTTTCTGCAATTTGTAAGTGACAAAACCTTTAATTTCATGTTTGACAGCTGTTTTACAATAGAAATGTTAAACAACCGACAAAAATAATCAGGCAAACTATTAGAATTAAAAACAGGCTTAGAATTTAGAATGATTCATGTAGGCTAATGTATTAACTCTCAGTGCGAGGGGACAAGAAACATGAACAAAGGCAATTTCATCAGATTAGACATAATATAATGAATGTACATAGTGTGAATTAATGTAATAAATGTATTTACCTACCGTTCATAGCCTTCAGTAAATTAACTTGTCTAAGAAAATAATGAATAAAACATATAGGTTAAATATCAGCTGACCCATATGTTTTCTTTCTTAACTGACACAGACAAAAATGAAAAGACTATCAGTCATCAAAGCTTTATGAGGGCAAGAGACAGGGCAAGATAAGGAGACTGAGAGAAAAAGATGGAGGAGGATGAGGAGAGAGCCGGTATTGACAAAAAATCCTATTTTTACATATGTAAAGCAGAGAAATCAAAATGCCCCCGAACCCCTCTAAATACCTTAAGTTTGGGACCTCTGTGTTTTTAAAACCCTGCCTACGCTTGCAACTAGGTACTGTTTTACAATCCGATTGTCACAAAAGGCAGATTGTCTCTATAAGCTTTGAATAGTATGTCTGGTGTGTGGAGGTGTAGAGAGAGGGTGTAAACCACTCCAGTTAGAACTGAATCTGTGAAAATTACAAAAGGTCCTGCCATTGTTGGGAGTAAAGCATGTAAACTATGCTATTTCTTGTTCACTGGAAATTGATACCAAGATAAACTTGGAGATTTACTAATACATTGTATGATTGAGCTTAAGGTCAATAGCGCACGTCTCAAATGTTTCCAAACAGCAATGAGGACCTTCTAGGATCTCAACATCTCAAATGAGATTCGGATTTGCCAAGATAGTCTGCAATTTAAAGTCAGGGATTTTAGTATGATGTCAAACAGTTCTCATCAAATTCTTGCAAGATCAAATCTAAACAATATGGTATCCCCATAATTTGTTGTATTAATATATAAACAAAATCCACAACTATTAATATCTACAAGTGTTTGGTAAATGCTTTTGGGCTACATCTCATCTTTTAAAGCCACCTGCTTGCCTTTTTTTTCCGTTTTCTCCTGGGAAGCTGTCCAGATTCTTCCCCAATGATGTTCATCCCCTTTTCAAGAAATGATATGTAAAAATATTACCTGATGTTGCCCAAACTTCATAATGTACAGCAGAGATAAAATGAAATGCATAAAACATTTTGCGGTTTTCATCAAGAGTTTGTTCTCGGAATGTTCAGATCTAATTTCAGAACAGACTTTTAAAAAAACGACAGTATTCAAAATGTATTTAAAAGTCCTTTGCTTTCACAATCTCGCTGTAATTTACATCAGTCTTTGGAGGACAGCTAACATCATTTCAATGCAATGGAGTCACATAGAACATCTAAGCAAGCAAAATCAAACAGGCACTAGAGGACACTGGCATACCTGCTGGAAATGGTACTGCAAATGAGGAATCGTTGTCTGTCAATCATATTTCTTTAAAAGTGATTTTGAACTACAGGCTCTGAGATTCCATACATATATGGAATCTCACCTTGGACCTGAATAATTATTTGTTTGGGTATTATAGTAATAGACAAATAAATTAAAGCCTGATTCGTTTTAGTGAACACACCTCTCGCCTTATACAGAGACGTCCTTGTGGATGTCTACACTACACTTTGTGATTCTAACAGAAGCTGTGAGCTTTATTCCCATGTCAACCTCTCAATAACATTCGCAACAGCTCAGAGTCGCAACTGTGCCACAGCTGCTTCAAATCTCCTTACGACCTGACATAATCAAAATGCACTTTCACAATCACCAGCTGGAAACCTTTCAGATTTAAATTTTTTTCAAGACACTCTATAATTCAATGCCATGCGACTCTAAACTTAACTGCATTTTTTTTTCATCTGCCTTTGTACACTTGATACAGTGTGAACTGGAGAGTGAGCCCTGACCACATCTGCGTTGATGCTGGAATAATGGAATCAAGCAGGAAATATGAATCTCTAATAAAGCACTCGAGGAAGCCTGTCAGGGAGCACTTACGGCAGATGACAGCATGAAAGGAATAACGAATGACAGTGCAGCTAGAAAAGAGTTTGGGTTTGTGATTTTTCTTCCATTCCTTTTACTTTAGTCGCACTTCGACTGTGAATGTTCAATGTTGTCAAATCCTTGCCTGGAAGTTTACAGCAGTTTGAAGGTTATATAAGCCTTATTTAGTTTAAACATTAAGCATTTTAAGAAAAACTACAACTTTAAAGGGATGTAGGCTTGCATGGTTTGCATGGATGGAAGAATGTGATAGATGTGGCTTGAAAACTACAGGAGAAATACCAGTTTTGATTTCAAAAACAACAACAACAACAACAACAACAATAATAATAATAATAATAATAATAATAATAATAATAATAATAATAATAATAATAATAATAACAATGATAAAAATATGTGAAAATGATAACTGCATTGGGCTGAAACTAGAAACAAACACTTGCTTAGCACCTGCTGTCGCATTGCACTGGGTGTATGACAGGGCCCTATGTCTCACAATTACGTATTATAAAGTCAGAATTGAGAGATATAAAGTCAGAATTGCATGATATAACGTCAGAATTGCAAGATATATAGTCAGAATTGAGGGATATAAAGTCAGAATTGTGAGACATAAAGTCAGAATTGTGAGATATAAAGTCAGAATTGAGAGATATAAAGTCAGAATTGCATGATATAACGTCAGAATTGCAAGATATATAGTCAGAATTGAGGGATATAAAGTCAGAATTGTGAGACATAAAGTCAGAATTGAGAGATATAAAGTCAGAATTGAGAGATATAAAGTCCGAATTGAGAGATTTAAAGTCAGAATTGTGAGATATAAAGTCAGAATTGTGAGATATAAAGTCAGAATTGTGAGATATAAAGTCAGAATTGTGAGATTTAAAGTCAGAATTTTAAGATATAAAGTCAGAATTGAAAGATATAAAGTCAGAATTACGAGATATAAAGTCAGAATTACATGATATAAAGCCTGAATTGTGTAATATAAAGTCAGAATTTTGAGATATTAAGTCAGAATTGAGAGATATAAAGTCAGAATTGAGAGATATAAAGTCAGTATTGAGAGATATAAAGTCAGAATTACATGATATAAAGCCTGAATTGTGTAATATAAAGTCAGAATTGAGAGATATTAAGTCAGAATTGAGAGATATTAAGTCAGAACTGTGAGATATAAAGTCAGAATTACGAGATATAAAGTCAGAATTACATGATATAAAGCCTGAATTGTGTAATATAAAGTCCGAATTTTGAGATATTAAGTCAGAATTGTGAGATATAATCAGAATTGCGAGATACAGTCAGAATTGTGAGGTAAAAACTCGCATGGTGCATTATCCTGCTGGAAGTAGCCATCAGAGGATAGGTATATGGTGGTCATAAAGGGATGGACATGGTCAGAAACAATGCTCAGGTAGACCGTGGCATACGATGCCCAATTGGCACTAAGGGGCCTAAAGTGTGCCAAGAAAACATCCCCCACACCATTACACCACCACCACCAGCCTGCACAGGGGTAACAAAGCATGATGGATCCATGTTATCGTGTGGGCGGAGCTAAAGAATGACGAGCGCGCAAAGCGGTGACATCCTCAAGCGTGGAGAAGAAAACGCTACCCAGATTCAACTTATACAGATATGATCCAGAATCAGATCCGGAGGCTGAAATAAATTGAACAGGAGAAGCAACAACAGCAGGACGTCCGTCTCTGTGGTATGTACTGTATTTAGTGTCCTGTCAACATTTGTGTGTCTTTACTCGCAGTTTATGAGGACATGATTCGGTTTATGGACTATTGTATGTGTCTAAACCTTAGCAGTAGCAAGCAAAACGGTTTTGCACGTCAGACTAGTGTAACGTTATACATAGAACAACAATGGAGTCCGTTAGCGCATTTGAATGAAGAAGCACGCTTTGTGAGAACGCTAGGTTTATGTTTGGGTGGTTTTACAATAAACAAACTGATACCTATGTTGGTCAGCTAAACAAATTTATTTAAACACACACCATACATTGCATGCTCCATTGATAAATTAACTAACGTTATACACGATCGTGTCGTTTACTGATGTTTACTCACGCGAAGATAGCCAACAGCATAGACATTTGAAGCAGTTTTACTCACCGCCTGCTTCCAAAGCAGGACTGAACCATTATCGTTGGGACCGCTCCGTCAAAAACACACTTCTTTGGTATGATTTGGTGAAGTCCTGTGACAGCAGTGACCGTGGAAATCCACTTTGCGACGCGACTGAAGCGATGTTGTGAAGCTTCCCGTAATTTCTGCGTTCAAATCGGTTCAAATGCAGCGCTGCCTTCCCGGAATGCTGTGCTGAAGCGTTGAAGTCGCTTGATGTCACTCATAGGAATAAAGTGGAGCGTGGCGCGGACTATAACGACATAACTGTTCACGGATGAGTGAATCTGCAGCTGAGAGTGTTTATGGGCGTGCATTTCCTCTCTCGCTCTAGTCACGCGCGCGTGCACCCTACCGGGAGAAGAGCCTGTACGGCCCATACAAGGACCTTTCGCTCTGTCGACGTCAAGCGGACCCATACTCGAAAAAAACTCTCCAACACTTGTGAGAAACCGGAAGGAGTATTTTTGACACAGAAATACTCCATCAAACGTCCAACATTAGTTTTTAAAACTTTGTCTATGTTTACGATGGGAATCCAAGTCTTTAACAGTGTAAAAAGCTCATTAAGCATGAAACAGTATTACACCCCCCCTTTAAATCAACTTTCTTTCCCATTCTGACATTCAGTTTGGAGTTAAGGAGATTGTCTTGACCAGGACCACACCCCTAAATGCATTAGAGCAACTGCTATGTGATTGGTTGATTGGGTAATTGCATTAATGAGAAATTGAACAGGTGTTCCTAATAATTCTTTAGGAATGATTATAAAAAAAAGGAAGTCCAATTCTGATAGAAATAAATATTTTTTGACACTGAAGACTGGAGTCATGATGCTGAAAATTCAGGAATTAATCACATTTTAAAATATATTAAATTAAATTGTATTTTAAACTGTAATATTTCACACATATTTCAGTATTTTGACATTGAATACTGGAGTAATGGATACTGAAAATTGAACTGAAAATTCTGAGATTCTGGATACTGAAAATTCCATTCATATATATATATATGTGTGTGTGTTTTTTGTGTTTAAGATTTACAAAAATTATATAATGATGTGTACAACATGAATCCATTTTCCAAACTGTGTTTTTGTCTTACCCTCATTATGGTACACTTATAATAAGTGTTTATATTGGGACTGGTAGGAACTGCTGCGGAGGAGCACAGTCTCTGCGTGACTCGCCATTGACATAAATAGAGAGAAGTAGCTCTGGCTGCAATATTCTTCCACAAGACCCAGTTCTGCTTATTAAGAACTAGAGCGCATTAAGTTACGAACTGCAGCTTTAATTGCAATATTTAATTGTAATAATATTTCACAATACAACCTTACAAAACGATGTATAGGGTTAGTTATTTCAATAAAAATAAAGTGTGAATGAAAAGTCCACACAAGGATACGACAAGGTTGTGTGTGTATGTAGGTGTAAAATATCGATTGCAATAGGAGCGTGTAACAGCAGGGCGTCTGGCTTCTAGACGCAAGCAGTGCTTGGTGTTGTGATAAAAGAAAACGCATTTCTCTGTACAGACCAACACAAGCCCTTTTCCACAGGCATCATCAATCCCCTAAGAAACATATCCTCCGAATCGAGACTGGAGAAACAATCCCACTTCCTTCTCCAAAAAAAACAGTCACACGGGAAGATTTAGAAAGATGAAAAAGCTTTCATTTCCATTTCGTTCACTTCATCACATAATCAGAGAGTGAGAGAAAGTTTTATTCGGTGCACTATTATTTAACAAACCTTGAACTGCAGGAAAGGAATGACACTTGCAAACAAACCATAAAGCTCTAGATGTTTTAATAATGCATTCCTTCTTTAGAACAGGGTCAATGAACATCACATTCTGAGGAACTACTCATTAAAACCAAAAAGCTTCAGAAAATTACTTGCACTAACAACATGAACTGGCCAACACCCTCCATACACACAATTAACTAAAAAAAAAACTTAAAAAAAACACACCAACCAAACAATGGTTGTTCTCTTCTATCTGTTAACACATTTCATCTTTTAAAGCATAACTTTAATTGCAGGCTTTAGTTCATTGAACACACCACATTTAACTGACAGAATCGAGCAAGGCTAGACTATCAAACAGCTCTAGAGTAGCCTACAGACTGGGAACACAAAAAAACGAACTGACGCTTTCAACTCTGTGATTGTTCCAGCAGTGAAATTACAGAGGGCCAAGCCATAACAAGCCAATGACAGGCGAATTTCAAGTGACAGGAAAATTGACCAATCGCATAGTTCCTTTTAATGGGTGGGACTTGTCATCGCTATGATTATGACGCGTTCGTCCGCTGTGAGGAACACGATCAGCAAAAGAAAAAAAACGCTGTTAAAATAGCTAGTGCTATTCGCTATGGCAACTGCAAACAATGAGCAGGAAAACGTTGCTAATTTATTATTTCCGCCGCTTTCAATATTAAAGGAAGTGTATGTAAGATTGTGGCCAAAACTGGTACTGCAATCATTTTCAAATGACTGTAGAGCGGTGTATCCCCTCTCCCCCTCCCCCTGACTCAAGTTTGCTAGACAGGCTGAAGGATCCAGCAGGAACGTTTGTAGCGGAAGCTGTGGTAACTAGAGCAGATCTGGCAACCCGAATGCCGAAATCACGATGTGATTGGCCCGACCAGAATTTGGCGTTTACAGCTCAGAAGTGTATTGAGAGTTGCTAGACGATACTCGCGGCAGATTAGATTTGCTGCTGCTATGGTGCGTCTAGATTTAGTTGTCAGTGATATAAGTATTTGAAATTAACATTATTTCTTAAAGGTGCACTATGCAGCTTTCGTCCACTGGAGGGCGCCTATGCAAAACAAATGCGTAGTTTGATGACGCAAAGTGTGAGCGCAGCATCTTGGGAGATGTGGTCTTCTCATCACAGCCGGTGGAAAATAGGACTCGGGCAGAAATCACGTTCATGCATGCGGTTATTAACGTTACTGTAGTCTAAAGCAGAGCAGGACCGAGTGTTATGGACCTGAGCACAGCCGCTGGAGCGATTGTTAAACAAATACCCGCCTCCCGAATACCGGGACTTTTATTATGATGGGACGGGACACATTCGCCGGGCGCCTGCACAGATCCGCTCTTTTGGTTATGATTTTGAGGTAATGTAGCTCTGTTTATCATATTAGATACATTTAAGTGTGTTTAAAACGATGTTATGACGTTACTCCGTGCGTTCACTTGTTCACACTGCTAAGAGTAAAGCGCTTCTGCCAAATAAAAGCCAAAACCGAGGATAACGCAGATATGACGCAATTGACAGGCGACTCCCTCAAATGCAACGCCAAAACGTCCCTGTCCTCAGTTAAAATAGCAATTTTCTCACAATTTACAAATAGTTGGAAACATCTGGGATATTGTAGGTACTCAACTGAACAAAATATATAACACTGGCCTAGTGGTTTTTGGATATTTTACTGCAAAAATACTACATAGTGCACCTTTAATGTCTAATGACATATCAGTGCCATTTTATGACTCATTAAAATACATTTCTTACATACAGTTCCTTTAACTTTTAAAGAAATGCTGGAGGTCGGAAAAAGGAAGACTCACACCAGAGCTTAATTCTGAGCAGAAAGCCAAAGCTGTTCATTTCAACCACAGCAATTATAAGCAATTCAACTGGATGACAGCATTAATCAAAAAGCTAAAGATTTACTGTTTGAATTGTTGTTTGGGTACCTTTTTTAAAAAAACCCGAATAGGTTACAGGACTGTTTTATATGTTAAGCTTTAGTTGAGAAAACAGTTTGTTTGCAGATTTACTGTCAGTCTGTAAATGTAAATAAGTGTGGCCATGTACTTCATAATAGTTACATTTTCCCCAAATCATAATTTTGATGCGGTCTGTTACATAAATTGAATCTGCTACTGTGTCAGTCTAATGATGTGATTTATTATGAACATGCAGAATTATCTGTCGCTAATATGTGCTTTGGTCTGAGCACTGGCATTTTGTAATTTGATGGGTCTGTGGCCATTTGTCACCATATTACGCAAAAATAACACCAATTGTGATACAATTATTTGTGATGATGATTTGCATTTTAATTACAGGTTGTTTTTTTGTGTGTGTGCGTGATAACTTTCCCGCTCACTCTAAAGTTGGCTTGTGGCATTTCTTGTCAAAGGTAACATGCAGTATTATAAAAAAGAGATCACATGGTTTGCTACTGATGTTGAACAGTAAATAGCATAGAGATAAGTAGAAAATACAACAGAGGGGGGGGGATTAAAGAGTGAAGCTGAGCTTGTGTAAAATAATAAAGTCTTGCTCAAAGACATATTTCCATAGAAAGAACAGATCTATGAGTGTGAGGAACATTTTGGAGTGTGATTTCTGTGTAGGCTATTTCTTACAAACTTGCCAAAAAAAAAAAAAAAAAAGTTTTATTAAGAGAACTGCTTGTTTCCCCCCTTTCATTGCAGCACTCGAGTTCTTTTTGCCAGCCAGAGTTAGTGTGATGAATTACAAACTCTAAGAGTGAAAAAAACTGATGAAAAGACTTTGGTTTAAGGGCATGAGTGACTTGTCCTTTATATGCAGGTTTGGAACCTATAACCCTCAGAGTCCATGACATCAAGTTTTGTTTCTTATAGTTATTTGCTACATCCAAAACTGCATACTCTCTTGAGTAGACTTAATTTGAATTATTACTACACAACTTGCATTCTATATAGTATGGTTGTATGAATGTAATCTGGATGTATTACATTCATAATGTTGTCATTATCATGTGGCCTACAAGCATAAGTTACGTCGCTTCTCTGCCATTCACAAATCCTCTCTCGTGCACATTTCAGAATCTTGCTGGAAGAAGTAGGTCATCCGGGTACTGTTTAGCCTACTCTTTTATGAGTACTATAAATTCAGACATACTTCTTTGGTCACATACTGTTTATCGCCTGCTATATAGTAGAGAAGTATGCCATTTTAGATGTAGCCATTGGCTTATCTTTCCCACGCATCCTTTAACAAATTCCTCCCTCGCAGATCAAAATTACCTGAAGACCTAAAATTATACGTGTATATATATATGTCCTACTCAAAAAATTAGCATATTGTGATAAGGTTCATTATTTTCCATAATGTAATGATACAAATTTAACTTTCATATATTTTAGATTCATTGCACACTAACTGAAATATTTTAGGTCTTTTATTGTTTTAATACTGATGATTTTGGCATACAGCTCATGAAAACCCAAAATTCCTATCTAAAAAAATGTGCATATCATAAAAAGGTTCTTTAAACAAGCTATTAACCTAATCATCTGAATCAACTAATTAACTCTAAACACCTGCAAAAGATTCCTGAGGCTTTTAAAACTCCCAGCCTGATTCATTACTCAAAACCGCAATCATGGGTGAGACTGCCGACCTGACTGCTATTCAGAAGGCCATCACTGACACCCTCAAGCGAGAGGGTAAGACACAGAAAGAAGTTTTTGAACGAATAGGCTGTTCCCAGAGTGCTGTATCAAGGCACCTCAGTGGGAAGTCTGTGGGAAGGAAAAAGTGTGGCAAAAAACGCTGCACAACGAGAAGAGGTGACCGGACCCTGAGGAAGATTGTGGAGAAGGACCGATTCCAGACCTTGGGAGACCAGTGGACTGAGTCTGGAGTAGAAACATCCAGAGCCACGAGCCATCGTGCACAGGCATGTGCAGGAAATGGGCTACAGGTGCCACATTCCCCAGGTCAAGCCACTTTTGGGCTACAGAGAAGCAGCACTGGACTGTTGCTCAGTGGTCCAAAGTACTTTTTTCAGATGAAAGCAAATGTTGCATGTCATTCGGAAATCAAGGTGCCAGAGTCTGGAGGAAGACTGGGGAGAAGGAAATGCCAAAATGCCTGAAGTCCAGTGTCAAGTACCCACAGTCAGTGATGGTCTGGGGTGCCATGTCAGCTGCTGGTGTTGGTCCACTGTGTTTTATCAAGGGCATGGTCAATGCAGCTAGCTATCAGGAGATTTTGGAGCACTTCATGCTTCCATCTGCTGAAAAGCTTTATGGAGATGAAGATTTGGTTTTTCAGCATGACCTGGCACCTGCTCACAGTGCCAAAACCACTGGTAAATGGTTTACTGACCATGGTATTACTGTGCTCAATTGGCCTGCCAACTCTCCTGACCTGAACCTCATAGAGAATCTGTGGGATATTGTGAAGAGAAAGTTGAGAGACGCAAGACCCAACACTCTGGATGAGCTTAAGGCCACTATCGAAGCATCCTGGGCCTCCATAACACCTCAGCAGTGCCACAGGCTGATCGCCTCCATGCCACGCTGCACTGAAGCAGTCATTTCTGCAAAAGGATTCCCGACCAAGTATTGAGTGCATAACTGAACATAATTATTTGAAGGTTGACTTTTTTGTATTAAAAACACTTTTCTTTTATTGGTCGGATGAAATATGCTAACTCTTTGAAATATTTCAGTTGGTGTGCAATGAATCTAAAATATATGAAAGTTTAATTTTTATCATTACATTATGGAAAATAATGAACTTTACCACAATATGCTATTTTTTTGAGAAGGACCTATATATATTATATAAGGATATAAATTTATAATTTATATCCTCACATCTTCATACAGTCTGATACTGCTCCATTGGGCATAATCTGCAACAAAGGTAAAATAATTAATCAGAACTCAGGCAAACAGTGACAAAGAAAACCATAGCTAGAAATTAAACAGAAAACAATGAAACTAAACATGACAATACTTAAAACTCTATTATGTTTCTACATTTGGGTAATGGATACGAGACTAAGATGAATCCCTTAAATGAGCCAATTCTATGTGAACTAATTTGTTAGTTAAGGTTTCTTACATTAAGGGGGGGGGGGGGGTGAAACACTAAGTTTCAGTCAATCTCATGTAAATCTTGAGTACCTATAGAGTAGTATTGCATCCTTCATATCTCCGAAAAGTCTTTAGTTTTATTATATTTATAAAAGAAATATAGGCTGTACCGAGTCTTTCCGGAAAAAAATGAGCGCCTGGAGGCGTATCGTGTTGGCGGAGCTAAAGAATGACGAGTGCGAACAAAGCGGTGACGTCCTCAAGCGTGGAGAAGAAAACGCTACCCAGATTCAACTTATACAGATATGATCCAGAATCAGATCCGGAGGCTGAAATTAATTGAACAGGAGAATCAACAACAGCAGGACGTCCGTCTCTGTGGTATGTACTGTATTTAGTGTCCTGTCAACATTTGTGTGTCTTTACTCGCAGTTTATGAGGACATGATTCGGTTTATGGACTATTGTATGTGACTAAACCTTAGCAGTAGCAACCAAAACGGTTTTGCACGTCAGACTAGTGTAACGTTATACATAGAACAACAATGGAGTCCATTAGTGCATTTGAATGAAGAAGCACGCTTTGTGAGAACGCTAGATTTATGTTTGGGTGGTTTTACTGACACCTATAGTGGTCAGCTAAACAATGTATTTAAACACACACCATACATTGCATGCTCCATTAATAAATTAACTAACGTTATACACGATCATGTCGTTTACTGATGTTTACTCACGTGACGATAGCCAACAACAGACATTTGAAGCAGTTTAACTCACCGCCTGCTTCCAAAGCAGGACCGAACCTTTATCGTTGGGACCGCTCCGTCAAAAACACACTTCTTTGGTATGATTTGGTGAAGTCCTGTGACAGCAGAGACCGTGGAAATCCACTTTGCAACGTGACTGAAGCGATGTTGTGAAGCTTCTCGTCATTTCTGCGTTCAAATCGGTTCAAAATACAGCGCTGCCTTCCCGGAATTCTGTGCTGAAGCATTGAAGTCGCTTGATGTCACTCATAGGAATAAAGTGGAGCGCGGCGCGGACTATAAAGACATAAGTGTTCACGGACGACTGGATCTGCAGCTGAGAGTGTTTATGGGCGTGCATTTCCTCTCTCGCTCTAGTCACGCGCGCGTGCACCCTTCCGGGAGAAGAGCCTGTACGGCCCATATAAGGACCTTCCGCTCTGTTGATGTAAAGCCGACCCATACTCGAAAAAAACTCTCCAAAACTTGTGAGAAACCGGAAGGAGTATTTTTGACACAGAAATACGTCCAACATTAGTTTTGGAAACTTTGTCTATGTTTAGGATGGGAATCCAAGTCTTTAACAGTGTAAAAAGCTCAATATGCATGAAACAGCATTTCACCCCCCCTTTAAAAATACTTAACTGAAAATGAATAATTACTATTAGATTAGTAACCTTAAAGGTGCACTATGCAACTTTCCGTCCACTGGAGGGCGCCTATTCTAAACAAAGGTGTAGTTTGATGACGCCAAGTGTGAGCGCAGTACTGGGACATGTGGTCTTCACCTCACAGCCGGTGGGAAATAGGACTCGGGCAGAAATCATGTTTATGGATGCGGTTATTAACATTACTGTAGTGTAAAGCAGAGCAGGACCGAGTGTTGTGGAGCTGAGCACGGCCGCTGGAGCGATTGTTATACAAACACACGGCTCGTGAGTCCCGGGACTTTTATTATGATGGGACAGGACACAGCCGCCGGGCGTGCACACTTCCGCTTTTTCCGGTCATGATTATAAGGTAAAGCAGCTCTGTTTATCATATTCGATAAATTTAAGTGTGTTTAAAATGATGTTATGACGTTACTTTGTGCATTTACTCGGCACTGCTGTGACATGTTCACACTGCTAAGAGAAAAGCGCTTCTGCAGAATAAAACAGAGGGTAACGCAGCTATGATGTAATTGACAGGCGACTCGCTCAAACGCTATGCTGAAACGTCCCGGGTCCTTGGTTAAAATAGCAAATTTCTCACAATTTACAAATAGTTGGAAACATTTGGGATATTGTAAGTACTCAACTGGACAAAATATATAGCACTGGACTAGTGGTTTTTGGATATTTTACTGCAAAACCACTACATAGTGCACCTTTAAAATAATTATTTCACAAGTATCATCCATATGTGGTCATACCATGCAGGCGGCAGCATAACTGCTTACATTGGAATGTTAAATCCACAGGGCATTACACAATCACTGAGTCACAAATCCCTGGTGTCCAGTCCAGTCCACACCCTGATGGGCCAGTTTCCCCTTATCCGTCGATGGAGTCACGACCTTGACTCCTTGCCAGTCTACACCAAATGGCCTCATTTTAAATCACTTTAAAAAGTGTGAATCGTCTGGCGTTAAGCTTATGCTTTCTGCAACATGATTTAAGCAGCACCTCAGCTGAATTTGCTGAACTATTGTTTGAATTAGAGACAGCCATAAATCAAAATGCCTGCATACATTTACCTCAGGACAGAGATACTGTAGCAAAACGGGGTAAAGGAAGAGCCAGAAAAACCGCACAAACACTGCCATCAACAACAGGCAGTTTCACTCTCTCACAGTCCTGCCTCTTAGTCCTTTGGCCTCTTCTAAGCAGTTTCCTTAAATAAAAGCGGAATACATTGAGACCAGGGTGCAAAATTCACCAAAAGGCTGTCAAGAAACCGTTTCTGTACACTTAGCAAATGAACACGAACACACTCAACTAGAGCTTCTCCATGTGGGTTACTGAATCCCAGACTAAGATGAGCCCCTTAAATGGGTCAATTCTCCACGTTTGTAGTATTTATTTAAAAAATATATATAATGTACATTTAGAATGTTAATTCAATTCGGTCAAAAGGGGCTTAATAAAATGAAAAGCACAAAATAAAAAAACAAATAAAACTAGAACACAGGCAAAACAACGACAAAGGAAACCATGACTAGAAATTAAACAGAAGACAATGAGACAAGACTGTGACAATTTAAAAATCGATGTTTCTCAATTTGGGTAGTTAGAGGACGAATCCCTTAAATGACCCAATTCTATATGGACTGTATACATTTGTATATTTTTAGAATATTTTGTATAGTTTGTTGCATCAAAAGCAACTGAAACAACAATAATAATAATAATAATAATAATAATAATAATAATAATAATAATAATAATAATAATAATAATAAACAATAATAATAATAATAATATAAGATTTATGAGTAATATTGAAATCAAATTCCCCTTGAGCTTTTGATATATAAAAGGTCATGGTAATATAAGGATATCCTGTAAGTTTCAGAGCTGATAATGTCCTTGTTAGTCAAAGAAAAGCTTTAATAGCTTTTCAGAAATCGATCGTGTGTGCATCATTATGTCATCGACTGACGAAACAACGCTCTACAGCATGTCTAATTCAGTAGCCCCACCCACTGACTCATCGATCATATTTTTAGAATATTGTCGATGTATTCCCGCCCACCGACTCATCGGATCACGCTAGTCAGCAGCAATAAACATGCCGAAGAATATAGCAAGATATTGCGCTATACCTGGTTCTGGAAGAACACAGTCACTGCATAAGCTTCCTTCGGATCCTAATATTAGGAATGTGTGGTTAAACTTTATTTTTAATGAAGTTCCAGCTGACGTGGGGAAGACAGTGGTGTTTGCTTTATTTCACAGCGGGATCGTTTGTAAACAAATCTCACAATGCTATTCTTATATATTGGATCCAACAGGAGGAATGGTGCAACACACTTATGTGAGTAAAACCTGTTTTTGTATCTAATAGTATTGCATTGTTATAGATTGTTTTGCTTATGTGTATGCACGTGTCTAACAGAACATACCTTTAGTACGCTGGACTCAGACATGTATGGGCCACAGCTCACAAAGCTCAAAGTTCCAGTGCTGTGTGTTTTCCAGATGGGCTTCCAAAACGGAAGCCGTCGGCAGGCCGATGAATCTCGTAATATTCCTTTCTTGTTCTGCTATTGTCTCTCTCTCTTGACTTGACATTTGAAGGTCGTGCTCGGGCACGTGTATGTGTATGTGTGTGTGCGTGGTTCGCGCTTATATTGAAAGATCGTGGGGGCCATGTAATACAAAAATAATAGTCCAATCAATCGTGGGTGGATGAGAAATAAATCATTGTGTTTGTTTGATAAAGATGTACTTGAATCATTCCAGTTGCCGCTTTCTTAAAGGGGGGGGGGGGGCACTCAGTTTCAGTCAATCTCACGTCAATCTTGAGTACCTATAGAGTAGTATTGCATCCTTCATATCTCCGTAAAGTCTTTAGTTTTATTATATTTATAAAAGAAATATAGGCTGTACCGAGTCTTTCCGGAAAAAAACGAGCGCCTAAGGCGTATCGTGTGGGCGGAGCTAAAGAATGACGAGCAAGCAGCTACTGCACGAGAGATTGCTGAAAGTTGACATTCTCAAGCGTGGAAAAGAAAACGTTACTCTAATAAACCATGGCTATCAATCTGATTCAACTAATACATATGTGATCCAGAATCAGATCCGGAGGATGAAATAAATTGAACAGGAGAAGCAACAACAGCAGGACGTCCGTCTCTGTGGTATGTACTGTATTTAGTGGCCTGTCAACATTTGTTTGTGTTTACTCGCAGTTTATGAGGACATGATTCGGTTTATGGACTATTGTATGCGACTAAACCTTAGCAGTAGCAAGCAAAATGGGTTTGCACGTCAGATAGTGTATAAAAAAACAATGGAGTAACGTAAGCGCATTTGAATGAAGAAGCACGCTTTGTGAGAACGTCCCCTAGCCTAGCTTTATGTTTGGGTGGTTTTACAATAAACAAACTGACATATTAGTCAGCTAAACAAATGTATTTAAACACACACCATACATCGCATGCTCCATTGATAAATTAACTAACGTTATACACGATCGTGTCGTTTACTGATGTTTACTCACGTGACGATAGCCAACAACATAGACATTTGAAGCAGTTTAACTCACCGCCTGCTTCCAAAGCAGGACGGTCAACCGTCAAAAACACACTTCTTATTGATTTGGTGAAGTCCTGTGACAGCAGAGACCGTGGAGATCCACTATTGCAACACGACCGAAGCGTGATGTGCCGCTTCTCGTCATTTCTGCGTTCAAATCGGTTCAAATGTAGCGCTGCCTTCCCGGAATGCTGTGCGGGCGCATTAAAGTCGTTTGACTTCACCCATAGTACTAAAGTGGAGCGCGGCACGACATAGGTGTTCACGGATGAGTGGTTCTGCAGCTGAGTGAGTGTTTATGGGCGTGCATTTGCTCTTTCGCCTCAGTCACGCACGCGCGCAACCTTCCGGGAGAAGAGCCTGTAAGGCCCATACAAGGACCTTCCGCTCTGTCGACGTCAAGCGGATCCATACTCAAAAAAAAACTCTCCGAAACTTGTGAGAAACCGGAAGGAGTATTTTTGACACAGAAATACTCCATCAAACATCCAACTTAGTTTTTGAAACTTTGTCTATGTTTAGGATAGGAATCCAAGTCTTTAACAGTGTAAAAAGCTCAGTATGCATGAAACAGCATTTCACCCCCCCCCCCCCCCCCTAACAACCCCTCCCTCATGTGAACTGAACTGACAGGGGCATAGATATGAGGAGCTGAAGCTCATTGAATATACAAATCTTATCCAATCCTAGCCGTGGTTTACTTCCAAGTCTCCAGTGTGGCACGCCCATCAAAACCCAGCGTTCAGGAGAGAGCCTCAAAACCAGTGGAGAAAATAGCCTATTACTTATTAGTTGATATTAGTTGATTAGATGTTTTTGAATGTAAAAACCAAACAAACGTCATTAGTTGACCTCAGACAACAGTATAAAAAACAAAAAAGCTAGTTCATGACACCTTTAAAATTAGTAGTATTTTAAAGTATTATTTATAGTATTAGCAGTAGTATTTCAGCTAAATTATTTAAAAATGAAATACTAAAGTCAATCGTTTTAATGTTATGAAAGTATCACAACTTGTCCAGTAGGCCTACAGAAAAAAGATAAAGATTTATTAGTGACAAAAAATTATGTTTTTTTGAAGATTCAATTTATATAACATAAAAGCCTAAAAAGATAATGTTAGTGTAAAAGTGAGAGAAATTATCATGCACAATTAAATATCCAATACATAACAATACAATGGAGGTGTGTGCATGTGTGTGTGTGTGTGTGTGTGTGTGTGTGTGTGTGTGTGTGTGTGTGTGTGTGGTGACAATGTGACAAAGTGACAATCGCGTTATTGTCTTGCTGTCATCTCTTTTAAGACTCTATTATAAAAAAAATACGGTAACACTTTATTTTGATAGTCCATTCATTGAGACTCTACTAATTATTAGGAGCCATTCAGTAGCTTGTCAACAGTGCATCAGTTGAAATTCAACAAAACTGTTTCAACAGACAAGTAACATACATTCAACTAACTGCCTATAGACTGTAAGGTACATTTCAAGTGTTAATCTAAAGATTTAACAAAAAGTGCCTTTTGACTGTCAGTGTTATTTTGCAAAAAGTTATAAACCAATTGTCAACTAACTTTCTGTAGATTGAGTCACCATCTTCTAAGCTGTCCACCAACAACTTGTCTACTAACAACTCAACATCAATCTATCAGTTGAAAGTCAACAGTCATGTCAGCATATGATCTGTTTATAATGTATATCTTACTCAAGGGGTCTCAAATGCATCAAATTAATGATTATTAAAACTGATTAAAAACTCTTTAGTTTAGCATTTGTTGATAATCTGTTGATCGTCAACTAAAGATTACTTGCTTATCTGTTGTTTGTCAACAAATATATTGTTTATGATCAGAAGACTATTAATAAACATTCTCCACTAAGGGTTAGACATCTTTTAGGACTATCTAATTAAAGTGAAAAACAAAAATACTTTATTGTGAGAAGGGAACAGGAGCAGGAATGTACCTTCTGGACTTGCGGTGTCTGAGGTGCAGTTGTGTCTTCATGTCGATGTGCTGCCCACAATCTTTTTATCAAACATAACTCTAGTGTGCTAGTGCCTCATGGCTCATGCACAACCTTTTTTTTTTTGTTCTTTGTTTAGCATTGTTTAGCAAATCAATAGCCATTTTGTACTACTCATTTGTCACGCACTATACTTCAATGGCAATGCACATATTATCCTTCTTACTCTCATCTCATGAAGAAGAAAAAACAATCTGACACTCTCACAATGGTCTCAAAAGTTTCAGCCAAGGTCTCAACAACATCACACACTAGGCTAAGATTTTTCTCTTTAACTAGAAAATCTGAAGCTCCCACATTTATTTTAGTTTAGAAGAGACCTCAGCAACTGTACAAAGTGTGCACATGTCAAGTACTTGAAATGAGAGAAAAAAAAGAAAAAAAAAATCAATAAATCCAGTTTAAGCCTATGTTAAGAGTAAAGTTATGCAGAAATAAGCTTATCATTACTCCTAATTGCTGAAAAATAAGAGACTAGATGTACAGTTTATGTGCATAGGGCACACAGTTTGTTCTTGGACATAGTAATCTACTCAATGCCTTTATAAAAACTGACTTACAGAAGTCTTACTACAGGAACAGTAACCCTGGGGTTTCCTTTGTTGAAAGGCACATTAAATGGCTTATCACTCAGTCCTTGATTATTGATACATATTTGTAATGATTGAGTTTATATTGAGACGTTACATTCTTTTTTTAAGATCTATTTTAATATTTACAAGAGATAAATATGAGACTATGGGCTATAGTTCTAGAGTCTCTATAGCTACAGTAAGGATACAAATCTGAATATAGTGTGATGTTGTTGAGAGCTCTTCTAAAAATTTAAAGGTGACTATGTGAGAGTGTAGGGTTCCCTTTCAGTCAGTCACTACGACGTACGTCGTACCGACGAATTGGGATCACTTCTGGGAGCCCCTATCAGCTTCGAGATATAGAAAATGGCCCAATGAACATTGGCGTGCGTGCTTTGCCTATTGCACCCCGCCCCGTTGTCATTCACTTCGGAGCCGAACAGCGTTGATGAAGCATCTGACTGCCTCATATCTAGCGAGACAGTGAGAGTGTGCCGGGGGAAATTGCTCTTGTGTTGGCCAGACGGCACAAGACAGCGCAACCGTGATCTCACTGCTGCTGAGAGAGCTGCTGTTTTCACAGCAAACTGAGAAACTGAGCAAATTGCACTACACACACACACACCACACACAGTTGGTTCGGTGGGCGTGTTCCTTTTCTGGTGAGAGCAGAAACAGGCTGCACAAAAAAACCTGTTATTCTGCCACGGTCGATCCCTGGGAGCTGCAGCACTAAAAGAGCAAATTTTCCTCACAAAAAGAGCTACACGGGTGACTTGCCATCCTTTTCAGGATGTCTTTCCACCCGTGCGTTTCTGGATGCGGTCATTCCCTGTCGCCCGCTGACGGCCACAAGTGCTGTATCACATGCCTGGGCTTAGAGCACGCTGAGGCAGCGTTTGTGGATAGCTCGTGTTCTCACTGCGGGAACATGACTATCTCGGCGCTTAGGTCGAGACTCGCCTACCTTCGGGTCCCCCTACCCATAGCTCGATTTAGAGCTATTCCTGCCCAGCAGAATAGACCTACTTTGACGGATGGCCGGGGTGACCTGAGGATCACGGTTAGGACAAACCTGTCGAGTGAGCCTCCGCGGGACCCTAATCCCTCACAAGAGCTGCAACCGATGGTGCTTCCGGAGGAACCCGTCGGCCCCCCATATGCAAGGCCGACGGTGTCCTTTGGGGCAACCGCGGATGAGCAGATGTCGATCGTTGCATCGGAGGGGGAGTTTCAGTCCTCTGGGGATGAAGATTCGGCTGTACTGCCTCCCTCTGGGAGAGTGGCAACGGTCGAGTCGGACCCGGAGTTGACTGCTATGCTTTCCCGGGCCGCCGAAGAGGTTGGACGATTGGTTTCTCGGGGCGGGTCTCGCTGGTTCTCAGCATCCCGCCCCGGTGCCTTTCTTCCCGGAGGTGCATGAGGAGCTGACTAGGTCATGGAAAGCACCGTTTAGCACCCGTGGGCAACCTGGTGGCGCCTCCCTCCACACTACCCTCAACGGCGGGCAGGCCAGGTGGTATGAGGGTCTCCTGCCGGTGGAGCGGGCCGTCGCGATACAACTGTGTCCGACATCCGCCTCTAGCTGGCGCGGGGACCCGAAGCTCTCGTCCAGGGCCTTTAGTCTCTTCCGGTCTGACCGAGAAGGCCTACAGGTCCTGTGGCCAGGCCGCGTCCGCCCTGCATGCCATGGCGTTGCTTCAGGTGGATCAAGCACAGGCACTCATGGATATGCAAGAGGGTAGTCCTGGCCCAGAGCTCCTCCGGGAGATCCGGGCGGCGACTGACCTCACCCTACGGGCGGAAACCGCCGCCCGTACTATTGGCCAGGTGATGTCCACCTTGGTGGTCCAGAAGCGGCATCTCTGGCTCAACCTGGCCGATATGAGGGAGACCGATAAGACTGCTCGGGTTGTTTCATATGAGACCTCTTCAATGCTGGCTACACGGCCGAGTCCCGAGTCTTAGTTACACCGAGGTGCCGCCAAACCTTCAGCCCGTGGTAGGTCCCTGTGTTTCTACGCACTTGCAGTTTCAGGTCTGTGGACAGGGCCTCAACTGCAATGGCACATCAACTGCCTAGAGTTGTTAGCAGTTCATCTTACCCTGAGCCGCATCAGCACGCCACTCCAGGGCAAGCACGTTCTGGTCCGTATGGACACCACTGCGGTTGTAGCGTACATCAACAAACAGGGTGGTCTACGCTCCCGTCGCATGTCACAACTCGCCTGCCACCTCCTGTAATGGAGTCAAAAGTTTCTGAGGTCACTTCGTGCCACTCACATTCCGGCCAGTGCTTCCGTGAGAGTGGAGACTCCATCCCCAGGTGGTCCAGCTGATTCGGGATTACTTCGGGGCCGCACAGGTAGACCTGTTTGCCGCTCCGGACATGGCCCATTGCCAGTTGTTTTATTCCCTGACCGAGGGGATCCTCGGCACGGATGCGCTGGCACGCAGCTGGCCCCGGAACCTATGCAAATATGCGTTTCCCCCAGTGAGCCTTCTTGCACAGACACTGTGCAAGGTCAGTGAGGATGAGGAGCAGGGCCTGTTGGTGGCACCATACTGGCCCAACAGGACATGGTTCTCGGAACTAGTGCTCCTTGCGACAGCACCTCCCTGGCCCATTCCTCTGAGGAAGGACCTCCTGACTCAGGGACGGGGCACCCTCTGGCACCCGCGTGGAGGTTCTAGGTGGCCTGGCACGGACCATGGTAGACACCATCACTTCCGCTAGAACTCCCTCTATGAGGCATCTATGCGTTAAAAATGAAACCTGTTCGTCGACTGGTGCTCTTCTCATCAAGAAGACCCCCGAAGATGTTCGGTCGGGGCCGTGCTTTCCTTTCTACAGGACGGTTTGGAGAGAAGGCTGTCTCCCTCCACCCTCAATGTGTATGTGGCCGCAATTGCTGCCCACCACAAACTAGTAGAAGGTAAGTCTTTGGGGAAGCATGTCCTGATCGTCAGGTTCTGGAGGGGCGCGAGGAAATTAAATCCCCCCCCCTCTCTATACCTTCTTGGGACCTGTCTCTGGTGCTCAGTGCACTTCAGAGACCTCCCTTTGAGCCTTTACAGTCAGTGGAGTTAAAAATTCTGTCTCTAAAGACAGTACTCCTGACGGCATTGGCCTCTATCAAGAGGGTAGGGGACCTGCAGGCATTTTCTGTCGTCGAATCGTGCCTGGAATTCGGGCCGGACTACTCTCACGTAATCCTGAGACCCCGGCCTGGACCAGGTGGTGAGCCTGCAAGTGCTGCCTTCGGAGGAGGCAGACCCAGCCCTGGCTTTTCTTTGTCCTTTGATCCCTCCATAGGGATCCCAATTCGTCTGTACGTCGTAGTGACCGACTGAAAGGGAGGGAACGTCTCGGTTACGTATGTAACCCTCGTTCCCTGAAGGAGGGAACGGAGACGTATGTCCCGTTGCTGTACCATCACTGCAGTTCGAGCCACGGGTTCGGCACCTCAATGAAAAACAATAGTGCGTGGCGATCGCTTCAGCTTTATACCCGCGCAGCGGGCAGAGTGCGATATGCAAAGCACGCATGCCAATGTTCATTGGGCCATTTTCTATATTTCGAAGCTGATAGGGGCTCCCAGAAGTGATCCCAATTCGTCGGTATGACGTATGTCTCCGTTCCCTCCTTCAGGGAACGAGGGTTACATACGTAACCGAGTCGTTTTTTCTAAGGAGAGTAGAAGCAGGAGACTCAAGCAAAAGTCTAAATTTAATGATAAAATAACCACATTATTAGGAGAAACATATGAGATATTAAAGATCCCCCCCCCCCCCCTGGGATGAAGCATAACAGCATACGACACAGTAGCTTTGTGTCCTACAGATCAGATAAAAAGACAGTGGAAAGTATTCAAGTTCATTCCTCAGCTTTGACCTTCAATCAGTACTCATCTATCTTACAACGGTTATTGACTTGAACCTGTCTCAAGGAGACAAGCTCATTTCACAAAATGCTTTGTTGAGGCGCCACTCCAATAAAAACTAGCGTAGGAGTGCATGTGTTCGCTTAAAAATTCAATATCTGTTGATTTTGTCCTTAAATGAACCGAATTTACACTCAGTTTGAAAATAACTAAACTTATCATGTCTTATAATGTTACTGTTGCAGTCTTAAATATATTTTTTTGTGGAAATGAAAGACAATTTCGAGTGTGGAAAATATAGAACGACAGCCAGTTTTGATAGTGCTATTTGGTGTTTGTGTTCTCAGAGGGCATCCGTCTGAGACATCACCTTTTCAGTTGTCTATTTGCTTTGTACAAGAGTGCAGAAAGATATTTGTCTCTAGCCTGGAAATCAGTGAAGTGTTTTTTCACAAATCTTGACATAAACTGACCCCGGTCAACATCAACACCTCTTCCTCTTCGCATAAGTAGCTGGTATATTTTCAGAGATCTTCCTGAGATCATAATGGAGTGAGTGAAGAACCGAAGGTTCATTTTTAGCCAGGGCGGCAATTCCAAAAAAAGCATTAACTCCATGTTAAGAATCCATTAGCATTCCCTTGATTCCTCCTTGTGCCATATGTCCCCATAATGTGACTGAAAAATGGGAAAGCTGAGGCGAACAACTTTGAGGAGTTGTCCTATTGTGCTGAGGAGTGTGCGAGAGAGAGAAACAATGGGAGAAAGAAAGGGAAAGTATGGAAAGTGCCGGGGAGATGAAAGCTGAGCACTAAATTCCATAAAAGCTGTAAACTGGCCATATCAATCACTCTCTCACCCGGAAAGCAAATGTTTTTCTCCGCTTGTTTATCTGAAATCAAACTCTTTCTTCCACAGGCTGCGTCTTATGTTTTGAGCTATTACACGCTTCCTGTACAACATATTGCGAGAGGAATGGCTGAGCAGCTATTTTATTTGTCATTGTAGTGAGTTGAGTGATATCTAACCCCAATGATTTCCACAATGTCTAAAACGTGGATGAAATTGTGGATTTGTCATAGAAATGTAATGTAGTGCATAGCGTGGAATGGCACATAATTTGGCCACGTGTGGATGAATAAATCAAAAGTAGTCATGTACACTTAATCAAATCACGACAGGAACTAGTGAACATTAAACTTCATATAAGACTATTTAAGTCTGTATGTTTTGCATGTCTCTCTATCTGAATGAATGGCTACATTCATTCAAATGGCTTTCATGTACTACACAAGCACTTTTTTGTTACACTGTATATATCAATAACTATTAATGTGAACATTTTAATAAATTATTAAATTGTTATTTTTGTATGAACAGAAACCAGAGAAATTAAAACCGAGAATAAAGATGTGGCAAGTAGAACGGTGTGAGGTTGGTGTTGCAAGTGTAGCCTTTCTCGAGTCCCATGGAGAAGCTTTGGAAGGATAAAAGGAGGAGTGACGACGTGCAAGATGAGAGAGGACCAGGCCTGGGACATTTATGTTAGTGTTTTGTTAATGTTGGAGGTTGAGGGTTTACTGCTTAACTGTCGATTTGTTATTTATGTTCGAGTCTCACGGTTCTATATCTGCCAACTGTTTTGTGATATTTGGGCAAAAATATGTACATTTGATAAAGAAGATTGCATACAAAAACAAAACAAACAAAAAAAAGACACCCGGCAGCTATGTGTGGTACAGTGCCTAAACAAAATCTCATGGGAACTTCAATTTTTGTAATATCAACTTAAAATTTGAACCACAAATAGGTACAATTATTTTGTAAAATATATATATTTTTTATATAAAATATTAACTATCTAGTATAGTATATTTGATTTATAGTAAATTTAAACTTCCATAACTTTTTTATACTTTAATATTTTGATATTTTCTAATTTTGATTTCACTTGGGCAATAATCTGCTGACTGTCTTCTTTAGAATGAGACCAAACTTTTGTTTATATTCCAAAGCATTCTTGAATTGTAACCATTTAAGTTTGGATAGTGAATTTTCATGTATATTTTTAAAAAGGGGGTGACAGTTAACAGGTTAAACGTCGTTATGTTACATTGGTGCTGAAACCCAGGGACACGCTGCCGGTGAAACCCTCGCTGCTGAGGAGTATCCCGATGCTGAGGAAGCAGTGGTGCTGGAGCAATTTAGCAACAGGTTGGGCAGAGAGCTCACTGCCATGCTCCTGGGTCGAGGAGGGGTGGCTATCGTCTGGGAGAGAATGGAAGAGTTGCCGCCATTTGCTGGAGGCCAGACCTGCTGCCGTCTGCCATGATGAGGAGGAGCAGGCAGATCGAGGGAACGGGGAGCTCACTGCCAGGCGCTTGTAGCTGGAAGAGTCATCGTCGTTCCGCCAGGAGGCGGAGAAGTACAGAGCTGTTCACGAAAGAGCGTCCAGTACCATCTCATAGCACATTGAGTGAGGGCCTCTTGGCTGGTTGAGGACGAGCGGCAATGTGTCAGGAATCAGACCAACATTACCTCTCTCTCGTTTCTGTCTCTCCTCATCCTTTCATCTTCTTTTCCCTTGCCTTGTCTGTCCTTATCCCTAGGTGCTGTTGCCGCCATGACCTGGGAGTAGATTACAGTCTCAAGGGTACTCCTTGCCTTCTCAATGGGGGTATGTGGAAAGCAGGGTATGGCCAGGAGCCATGGGAACAGAGCATGCCACACCAGTCTTGAGTCCCATGGAAGAGCACCCAAAAGGACAAAGGGAGGAGTGACAACATTGGAAGATGAAAGAAGACCAGGCATGGGACATTTATGTTTTGTTTTAATTTATGCATCAGTCATACATGATTGGACATTTAGTTATTTATGTTTATCTTGTCAATAAAGTTACTTTGCCCTGGTTCTCCTTTCCTGAGCCTTGAACATCGTTCCAAAAGATCCAGATTTCATAAGATAGATATCCAATTACACCACCACGCCCTGAAAACCTTGACTATTTTGGATGTGGAACATCCAAACATACAACATACTTAAAAAAAATGTTTATATAAAACTTGTCCACCAAACTATTTAATTCAAAGTAGTGTGTGCACATCTGAAACTCGATAAAAACGTCAAAATTAAAGTAATGAAAAACGCTGCTTTATCTGCACCCATGAAACTGCAACGTTTCAACCAAATAATATATTTGTCAAGCAATAAAAGAAACAAATATCAAGAGATTGTACATTTACATAGTAAATCCTCACACCTGAAAAAGATCAACAAACTAGACAATTATCCAATAAGCAAAAAAAGAAAGAAACACAACCAAGACAATGCAATCCAATCCAAACAACTAACCAAATAAAAAGTTATCCCCAAAAATTACAGAAATGGTTTAAGTATTTAGACAAACTGTATTTTTCTGCTCTTATAACTGTGTATTACATTTTTTTTTTGCAATATGTGTCTTTAAACTTTGCTGTGTTTTACAGACCACAAGGACGCTTAAACATATAAATGGCTTATCCTCTCATTAGTTTTTGGGCCAGTCAACCCTCATGATCCTACCTATCCCCTATTGACTATTAATACCCTGATTATGAATTAGCTCAGAATATTCAGAAACCCCCAGAGCAATGGCATTTTAACAATGATCACCTTTGAGATCAAAGCAGCCAATTCATATAATAGTCAAACAGACTGTTGGTATCATATCTTAAAATTCGTCCAACCTAGCTTTGAAAATTCAGCTTGAGGGCATTTTGATCCAGACAACTGGAATGTCTGTCCTCAGAGCTGTGCATGGTAAATGACATCTCTGTGAGAGGTCAAGGTACATCATCAGATCAAAGAATGTGTCAGTGAGTGCTGAAGAGAAAAAGGACAGATACCCGGATGCGTATTACATCTATGGATACTCATTTATTTGGTTAAAACCAGCTAACATAACACCAAACTGTGGTGTGGTATCTATGTTTACAGTCACCAGGTGTTTAGTACAGGACACGGTTGTCAATCTGAAACTTTACAGTATGTCAAGAACATCTCCCACCCACCCCCACCCCCATTTTCTCTCACAGAAGGTCTATAATCTAGTGTATAGCGGTCATGCCCGGCATCTGCCATTAATGTTGTGAAGAGAAAAATGCTCCAGGTCTCCTTTTAATGGGAAGTTTTTATGGGAAGATATGCTTTTGTTTTATAAGATTTAACACTTAATTCAGGCAGCTAATTCCCTTAGTAAGACATAAAAGCCATTAAACAGTAGTTTAAAAAGACACAATTGCTTAGAGTCTAGAAAATACTGTTTAATGTACAATAAAACATAAAATAAATCAATACAATAAAACAGTTATATTGTTAAATATTATTACAATTTAAAATAGCTGATTTATATTTTGGTATTTTTGCATCTCTTATTTATTGTAAGACTTTAAGATGTATTAAGACTTATTTATTAAGACTTTGTGATGGCAAAGCTGAATTCTCAGCATCATTACTCTCCGGTGTCACATGATCCTCCAGAAATCATTCTAATGTGCTGATTTGGTGCTCATGAACCGTTTTCTATTAACAGAAATTTCAAAAGAAAAGCATTTACTTAAAAACAGATTTTCTGTACCAATTTAAAAGTTGACTGTTTTTCCAACACGAGGAAAGTAATAAATGCAAATAAGCTTTATCCAAACTATTGACTGATAGTTTGGAAGTCCAAGAAGTTTGCTTGTTTGTTCATTTGAAAACTTTTCTTAGTATTTTAAGCCTAAAAAACCCTAGATATACCCTAGACACAACTAAACAAAGAAAAAAACAAGTCTAAAATGAGATTCCTGCTGTGAGCTCTGGACTTCTGAAAAAAGGAACAATGTAATATTCAGCATAAGCCTATATTCGGCCAGCACTGCTCTAACAAAGCCAGACTTCAAACATGTCATTAAAGACATTATGATCATCTCTGATGTACAGTAAGTTGATTTTGAATACTAATCATTTATTTAATGAGACTCACTAGAACAATTTGATAAGTATAACACCGTCTAGGGACAGATCAAAATATTGGCAAGGCCACTGAATTACTTGATATTTTGAGATTAACAACAAATAACCATGCCCACTTAGATAATTAACAGTAGCACGTCCCCTTATAGCACTTCCAAATCTACTCCACCAGTTGACCGCTAACGTTTAAAGCCAGTTTGCGACTATAATGATAATGGCACACTGAAAAAAAATATCACAGGGATCACTTTCAGAATTATTTAGCTTCTCCAGCTGATGAGCGATAAAAACATTGACAGCCAATCAGAATCCATCTTTCTTTATAGAGCTTGATCATTTAAAGCGGCAGACATGAACGGGCCTTAACCCAACCAAGAAACACATAACACAGCTAAGTCTTAAATTATCAACAATAACCAATTCAATGGAATTTTGTTGGTTAATTAATCGGACATGCAAATAAGAAACTGCAAGCATTGTAAATCCGTCAGGACATTACCTGTGTGACCAGTGGCTCCAACAACCTCTCCACAGTCAGTGTGCGAATCTCTAGACTCTTGGGGTCCCATTTTAGCAAGACTGGGGACGTAGCACTTGTCATGTTTACTGTGGAGAGATAAGAGAAAAAGAGAGGAATGAATTTTTGAAAGGATCAAAGAGATGTTAAAAACAGAGAATGACAGTTTAATAGGACGATAAAAGGAAAGGTGCAGACATCACAGACTCAGTTATCAGTTTCATGCTTCATGACTTTCTTAACAAAATCAAAGGCCGGTGAGCCTGCCGCACATCTATTATTAAAAGAGAAAAGCTTCCCCCTTAAAAAGTCTTTAAATGTTGCACATCCATCATGCTAAAATGCTAAAATTGAGACTATAAAAAATTCAGATGACACATTATATTACAGGCTAATGACTTCAGAATGAGTCTTAATGGGATCCAGACATTGTTGTGAAAGTCAGACTGCATTATCTCACTTTTAATGAGGAAAAACACACAGAGACAAGAGTGATCATAATATATTAACCATAAAGTGAACTCAAATTTTCACATATTAATTATGAAAGTAAAATATAGCTGCAAAGTTCTCAAACTTCACAAACTTTTCTGTTTAAATTGATATCTGAGTTGATGAGAAACGACTACTTTTGGTATAATACTTGAAGATGTACACATTTTTATTATTGAATAATATTGTATTTAAGAAATTGCTGTAGCCCACTTTTTAAAACAACAGAAAAATAGCAGCACGAACAGAAAATACTGCAGGCCAGAAATGGGTTAAAAGAGCTAAATTGCCGTTTACATTCTGTTTACATATATATCTTGCCAAGGCATTTTGAGATTTCTGTGGTGTGAAGTGCGAGTTTGCACTCTTCATGATAACTTATTTAAGTGTGTCGACCATCAGCCACCCTGCTCAGCTACTGAAAAAGCGATTTTGGAGAACCAATACTCAAAACCTAGAAACCCTCCATCCATGACGTCTCAGGTTAGTGAGTATTGACTTTCATTTGGTAGTAGGGATCTTGTAAAGTAGCCATATTCAATCATATTGTCATTCACTAGAGCACTGGCCTAGATTTTCTCTTGCATCTTTAGATCCTGCATACAGATACTCGTTACAAAAATCATATGCGCGTACGAAGCCCAGCTCCAGGCCCTTTGAACACTGGTAATGTAAGCAGGCGGTTCCTGATTACGGTAGACATCTGAGGTAGAGGATCAGGTCTGCGTAGCAGGAGGGAGAAAAGTTTACCTGACTGAGGGGAAACTTAAGAGAAAAAAAGCCTTCAAGCTGCGAGAGAGTGTGAGAGGGTTTGTGATTTCCCCAGAAAGAACTTTTACACAGGTTTTCTTTCTGTTCTTTATACTCAAGCGTCACCTGTTTTTCACCAAGCATTTCACCTGTTACAGAATTGTTCAGGAATACCGATGTCACGTTCATAAAATCGAAGCTTGGACAAATCTTTTGAGTGAATGAATAATTATTGATTGCTTCTTTGCGTTTACTCTCTTTTGAAGCTTGTGTCCTGCTTTTGTGGCTTAAAAGATAATTACTATAATTATGTAAAACAGCATTTAAATGCCAATTATGAAGGAACATTTCCATTTGTGGACATATGCCGCTTTTCCACTGTATGGTATGACACGGTACAGCTTACTTTTTAGGGGGTTTTCCACTGTGTACAGTACCTAGTACCTGGTACTTTTTTAGTACCACCTCGTCTAAGCGAGCCATACCAATACTAAAATGTGACATGTAAACACTGCAGATCACTGATTGGTCAGATACAGTGGTGTAACTTTGTTTTAAAAAGTGGGTGGAACATAAATTGCGTATCATATTCACGTGAAAAACTGTGTGCATATGCACGCCAAAGATCATTTTGACGTATGAGGGCGCTCATTCAAAATGAGCTTTGGCGTGCATATGATATGCACTATATGGCGTATTAAGGGGGTAGCATTGCTGATACCATGTTATATCAGATGTAAAATATGTACAATAACAATTGCAGAAAAATTAGTATTAAGATGTCCGGAAATCAATTACAATCTAAACACAATATAGCGTTGTGCCAAGATTTTCACGTGAATAAAGGCATATAGATTTGCACACTTTGCTTATAATCCCTGGTCTAGTCTGTTAAACTTGTTAGAAGTTCTCGATTCTAATCTGCCCGCGTAGCCTATTTTTTCTCTCATCAAACCCGAATACCATCAGTGGTTGAACATCAAGAGCAGGGACAGTTTTTGTGCATTTTGTTTCGTGATCTGACCGGAACAAATAGAAAGTCTCTGCAACGGCGTTAAAGCGTTAGATTAAAGCTCGTCTGTGTGAAGACTGCATGAGCCGCGAGAGAAATCTGCAGTACTGATAACAGCGGCAACGAGCGCCAGATCGCCTCTTATTTAACAAACAAACAAAATGATAGTGCCTACTCTTCTAGTTAACCAGAGATGTTTTGTTTATTAGTTAGGTTCATCCGTGAAGCAAGATGTTTTAAAAAAGTGGTGGGGACCTGTCCTACCCGTTCCACCCGCAAATTACGCCTATGGTCAGATAACATCGTCACCCAACATCATTGAATTTGCGACATAAGACACCAAACTCAGAACAGCCATGTAGAATCATTTTTTGCACAACTTTTTTAAATGATTTGCTTTAAAGGTGCTGTGTGTTTAATTTTTTGACTATACTAAAGCATAAAAATACCAATATGTTTGCAGATATTTAAGAAACATGCTGAATTCACACATTCGTTTCTCTGAAAAACAAAGCTACAGCCAGTTATTTTACTTTGAAATGTGTGTTCAGTGTCAGAATGTCTGTTTTTTTTTTTTTTTTTTTTTTTTGCTCTGTGCGATACCACATTTACCCAACAGAATTTCGACCCCACAGGTTGCCATTTGCCAAAAATCACAGCGTATAGATGCCATGGAAGTCAGAGATCACAGAATCTACCAGACCTAAAAAACTATGATGAACGAAAGCAGGTTAAAATGCAGATAAATCAACTTACGGTGTGTAAGTCTCATCACCTTCCACAGTCAATTGTGCTTGTTCCTGTTTTGCGTGTCCTCAAACTGGCAGTCTACGTGAGTGTCATGTTTGAGGGGGAGGGGCAAACACTATTTAGAATTTAGACTGCAGTACACATCTCAACCTCTAGCTGTCATTTTACATACAGCACCTTTAAACGACCGTCGCACGCAACATTAAAAAAGAAATAGCCGTATTGTGGTCAGTAGATGAGGTGTCGGCACAACTATAACGATCGGTCTATAGTCACACCCACTTTGAAGCAGTACTAAACTGCAGTGGGAAAGCAAACTGAGCCACAGTAAAACGAGCCGAGTCGTGCCAAGCCGAGTCCTACCAAGCAAAATATGAAAATTACTTAATAGTTCCTTCACTGAACCAATCACTGCTAGGCAGTTATTTTATCACCATCATCATCATCATCATCATCATTATTATTATTATTATTATTAGTGGTGGTGCTTGCGGTAGGAAGGCATAAAAATATGACTATTATTCATTTTATTTTATTTTTATATTTTCAGATTTCATTTTAATTTTATTATTTTTAATTCATGTTTTAATGTAATTTACATTTTTATTTATATTTAGCTTTCATTTATATTTATTTCAGTTTTAGGTTTAGTAATTTTAGAACTTAAACATATTACATGTTTTACTTAGTTGCCAAAGGAACATTTTTATTATTATTATTTAATTGTATTATATATCAGCTTTATTTTAGTTTTGGAGTCATTTCACATGAAATATTGTGATGAAGCAAGATTTGAAATGTATTATTGTCCAAATACTGGAAACAAGAAAGTTTACTTGAACTTTTTTCATTAAATAAAATGACACAATGAAAGAATTGGCACAAGATCAAACCATCATCCGCTGTTTGCTCCAGTCACGGTTCCTCACTTGTCAGAGAGCATCGCCATTCTTTTGTGTTCAAGTTGTGTTTTGTATTTCCTTGTTTTCTGATGTAGCTGTCAGTGAATCCTCAAGAGAGGCCCCCGACAGTCTCAGTCGCCATGTCTAACACTCCCTAAAGCACAGTGTGAAATACAAGCACCAGAGTCCTACACAACAGACGTAACAGTGAATAAACCCACAACTTTGAGACCTCTCCTGCTTAGTTTTACACCTTTAAATTGGTGTAACCATTTACACTTCACCGCTTAAAAATAAAGTGGGTCAGTGTGTCTTTGCAGCAAAAAAAACCTGTCTTCTTATCAAGATATTTTCACTATGCACCTATGTGGTTCATTGGAGATTAAAAAGTCTCTGATGTTGCATTATAGACCGTTTGGATCACTATTACAGTGTTATTTTGTGAGTTGAGAACAAAAAATGAATCGTACTTGTGATAAGATCAGTAGGGTTGAAAACTGCTACATATCACAAAAAAAACAATAATAAAAAGGGATAAAAACATTTTGTGCTGCGTGTGACTAAAATTACTATATTTAGTGATATTTACTGAAAAATCACATGTTTCTTAGTATTCAGACCCTGCACTCTAACACTCTATATTTAACTCTGTCCTGTCCTGTTAACTCTGAGCTGTCCATTTCTTCTGATCATCCTTGAGATGGTTCTACACCTTCATTTGAGTACAGCTGTGTTTGATTAACCTGATTGGACTTGAGTAGGAAAGCCACACACCTGTCTTTATAAGACCTTACAGCTCACAGTGCATGTCAGAGCAAATTAGAATCATGAGGTCAAATGAACTGCCTGAAGAGCTCAGAGACAGAATTGTGGCACGGCACAGATCTGGCCAAGGTTACAAAAAATAATTATATTGCGGTCATGAATCAGCATATTGATTCATGATTCGGATTGCCAATGTCATGTGATTTCAGCAGTTTTTGTCAGTTTGACACGTGATCCAAATCATAAATCAATAAACTGATTAATTGACTGTTTGAATCTTTATTTGAGGTTTTAAAACAAACGCGGAATAGAAGACAATGCTGAATAAAGTCATAGTATTTGTTATTTTTGGACCAAAATGTATTTTCGATACTTCAAGAGATTCTAACTAACTAACTGATGTCACATATGGACTACTTTGATGATGTTTTTATTCTCTTTCTGGACATGGACAGTATAGTGTGAATGTACTTGGACACGCTCTCTAACTAAATATAAAATATCTTAAACTGTGCAGAAAACTTTGTGTTCCAAAGATGAACGGAGGTCTTACGGGTGTGGAACAACATTAGGGTGAGTTAATGACATACATTTCATTTTTGGGTGAACTAACCCTTTAAGTTTGCTAATAACTTAGAACAATATCAAACTTTTTGCCCTTAATTCTAAGCAGAATGTGCGGAGAAACAGCAGTGAAGCATGGGGTGGCAGCATGATGCTGTGGGGGTGTCTTTCAGCTGCAGGGACAGGACGACTGGTTGCAATCAAGGGAAAGATGAATGCAGCCAATTACAGGGATATCCGGGACAAAAACCTTCTCCAGACTGCTCAAGACCTCAGACTGGGCCGAAGGTTCACCTTCCAACAAGACAATGACCCTAAGCACACAGCTAAAATAACAAAGGAGTGGCTTCACAACAACTCCGTGTGAAAAACTTTCCATACTACTGTATATATAACAGGTAGCTAACTAGCTAGCTAGCTAGCTAGCTAGCTAGCTAGCTAGATAGATAGATAGATAGATAGATAGATAGATAGATAGATAGATAGATAGATAGATAGATAGATAGATAGATAGATAGATAGATAGATAGATAGATAGATAGATAGATAGATAGATAGATAGATAGATAGATAGATAGATAGATAGATAGATAGATAGATAGATAGATAGATAGATAGATAGATAGATATTAGGTTTAGTAGTTCACATGCTATTAAGGCTAAAAAAAAGCACATTCCAAGAAAGCCGAAATGGACTTCACATTTATTTATAGGAAAGAAAAAGGGTCTATTTTCACAGTGAGCTGACCGGTATATCACACAGCCATCTCCAGAAAAGCATGCCGGAAGGAAGCTTTCCAAGATCTATTTCAGTTCCATTACCACCTAATAATGCTTCAATTATCCTGCGGAAATGGTAACAGGAATAATTACGCTATTTGTGCCTGGTTGCAAGGATGATAATAACAGAAGTCATAACGAGGAGCGCAAAATGGCAGAAATGCGGCACTTTCACACATGCATTTTCTACACAGTGGAGTCAGGATGGGTCAGTAAGCTGATTGGTTCAGATCCATTAGCTTTCATGTGGAGAAACAGCCGGGTCAATATATAATTGAGGGAGTTTTCATGTCCATGATTTATTTCGCAAACGTGCTTATTAAAATAAAATTTAAAAAGTCTCCAGTGTTCTTCATGATCTTGTCTTTACAGATTCCATAGTTAATTATTATGGAAATAATTATTTCTTTATAAAAATTCACTAGATATCCCTAAAATGTCAACTAAATAACCGTCCGAAATGAATTACAACCACAATCTCATTACCTAAAAAAACATTTAAAAAACTTATTCAAAAACAGTTTTAATTATATTATTTACATTAAGTTGAGGTAAATGTGAACAATGTGTCTTTTTGGGCAATGTGTCACATTTTCAATAGAAATTGACAAATTGAATATGTGTCCGAGAAGTTGCTGTCATCTAAGTTACCCATAGCAAATACACCCCTCAAGGAAGAGTGTGTTTTCCAAATCACATGACCTGCTCCACA